>NW_006239251.1:382325-382835 GCF_000226075.1 Solanum tuberosum | reverse complement strand
ATTTCAAGAATTCTCAACTCAGAGGGTTCATGCGGAATTATGGGCATGAACTACTCAACTCAAGGACTCAAATATACATCTCATCTCAAGACTGCTCGACTTATAGGGTTCATGCAAAATTATGGACATGTATAACCCAAATCAAGGACTTCATGTCTAAGATGTAATAGTCCCATGATTAGGAATATAATCTCAAAAAAAAAGATTAGGAACTCAATACTCAAGACTTAGAACTTGAAGATACTACTCCTTTCAAAGATACTCAACTTATGAAATTCATACGGAATTTATGGGCATGAACAACTCGACTCAAAGGTCTACATAAAAACATGGAACTCATGTAAACGACTCTTCTCAATCTCATACTTAGTTACTCAAACTTAGTTCGAATTGATAGCTGATCTCAAAGGATTCACACTCGAACTCAAAGACTTTCTTGGACTCTACTCTTAACTCTCTCTTGAATGTGAATTATGAATTCAAGAGTTATGGTTCATGATATGAAAGATC
>NW_006239251.1:376544-381982 GCF_000226075.1 Solanum tuberosum | reverse complement strand
TTTTCTGATCCTAAATCACTTTTAATCTCTTTCTTTTCTCAAATTTTCCTTAGATTCAATTACCCAACCTAAGTACACACTAATCCACTCAAAACAATCACTTTCATCTCAAGAAAATCATCAAAACCCCAACAAAACAAGATTTAGAATGAACTTCAAGAACACCTATCAAGAACTTAAATCCTTCAACTTTTTGAGAATGAAACTTCGCTGAAAATAATATGTCTGGCGTGTGGGTGAACAAACCCAACACTATGGAAGCTTACATACCTCTTAGGGATCAAACCCATGGCGACAATCTGTAATCTCATTGCATCAACTAAATACACTCCAAGATTTTATTTGCTCAAGACTATCATGGGGGACGACTTTCAAGTCACAAATGTTTATCCGAAGACTGAGATAGTTTAGAGTAGTTGTTTTATCTTATTTCCTTAGGGATATGATGTTTTGCTTTTGTACTTCTGATGTAAGCTTTTACTATTTTATGGATGCTTCTGAATTCTCGATAGAGAAATATTAATAAGTAATTACTATTTAATATTATGAATATTTGATAAAATTGATGGTTTTTGGAAACAGATGGTGTAAGTTTTCTTTTATGTTGTTAATATTAAGGTAACTAGTATACATACCCGAGCGATGCGCGAATAATATTTAAATTAATCATTTCACATTGTGGTCTGATTTGTCAGAGCACACTCAATTATATTGCATTAACTAAAATTTATCTGCCATCTTATTTCTAATTATAATTTATATACCCAATAACACTTTGGAATGAATGTTACTCATGTCTAAGTGAGTGTGTTTGCACAGGCAAATGAATCATTTATTGAACCTGAGCTCCATTAAAAAAATTAGACTCTTCAATATTCTTTATAACTGGTAATAAGAACACTTAATTGATTTTCTAAGTAAGTTAATTTTTGCGTAAATAATTTATACATCGTTCATGTGTAGAACTTAAACTCTTTTTCCTATTAGTTTCTAGTGAACGGACACAACTACGGAATTTATGTTATAAAGGTTATGGGGAAATTTATATATCATCACTAAAAGAATCAACCATTAAATACGAACAGTGTTATAACTAAGGAAAAGAAACCCAAAATAATCTCAGAAATTCCTACAAATTTGATATAATATTATATACAAAGACACTACATATTATGTAACACTCTCCTCAAATCGAACATAGATGTTAATTATGTCCAACGTTATATAAAGATATTTCACTCATGCTTCATTTTCGACTTTCATAAATATATATGTAATGACCCTCCTAGTCATTTTTGTGTTTTTCCTTCCATGTGTCGTTTAGAGCGTTCCTGTAGCAACCCCAAGTCATTTATGACTTGCTGGGACTGACAGTTCGGTCACCTGGTCGTTCGTTTGGTTATTGTGCGAGTATTAGTGTTTTTGGAGCTTATGAACCTTGAACGATTCTTTTCGATCAAAAGTTCAAGAAGATGACATCGGAATCCAATTCTGACAATTCCATAGCTCCGGAAGGATCATTTTAGGCTACTACCAGGATCGGCATGGCTCCCGAGGTTTTCAGTGTGAGTCGGTGCGATTAGGCGTTTTAACTTTAAAGTTTAAGGCTAAGTTTGACTTTAGTCAACATTCTGAGTAAACGCGCTCGGATGAGAAATACGTCAGCACTGTTAGCTCCGAAATGTCGAGTATGGTCTAGATTGACCCTTCTTTTGTGTCCCAAGGATTCTGAGATTATTCCGAGCCCTTTTGTGATTTTTGATTTAAAATGGCGGTTGGGTGTGGGATCCACTTTTTGTTAAGATGACCTCATATGGAAATTGCGACTGTACCATTAAATCTGAAATATTGAATTTGGTATGGTTGCAGATCTCGTTTGCGTGCATGGGGTTCCGAACGAGTTCGGAGCACCCCGTCGGAGTTTTTAAGTTTCCAGAAAAAATATGCGGAAAATCTGGTATTCAATGCAGAAAACTCAGCAACCTTTTCCCAAACTTAAAAACCTCATATTTCCCTCATCTCTAAACAGAATTAGGCGATTCGAAGTGCGAGAGGTTCGTATTTTCAGTGGCTTCGCTGTAGAGTGTTCAGAAGTTGTTGGGTGCATGTATTTCGAGGTAAATTTCGCGATAAACCTGACTGCTGTAACCTTTTTCGAGTTCTTATTTTTGGCTTTCTTGTTTTGGTCATATCTCACTCATTTCAGCTCGGTTTTGGGTGATTCGAAATCCCACGTGTTGGAAATTATCATGGCTACGTCGTGGACAGTTCAAGTAGTGTTGGGCATCATTCAATTCTCGTAAATTTTGAGTTTATACTACTGCATGTTTTCTTTTAAGTTGATTAAAGTGTGGGTTTCTTGCATGTTGGATTTTGCTGCGTTTTGAGCCCCGAATTGTGTTCCATTTTGGAACACAAGTTTGGGATACTGTTTTGGGTCTCTTGACTGAGTCAAATCCGGACAATTCGGTGCGGGTCCCACGATATCCGTTTTGACTCCAAAATTGACTCGTCTCTGTTTGTTGTGATTTTGGTGTCTAAACAACCGTACTAACGTTGTGATCCTATATTTGATAAAGTGGCAGCGTTCAAGGGTCGTTCGGGAAGGAAAAGCTCTGGTAATGTGATTTGGAGCGCGAGCGACCGGCCTTAATGTAGGCTATGGCTTCCTTTCTAGTAGATTGAGTTTAATTGTGTAAAAGCATGTCGATTGGAGTGAATTGGGGGTGGGTACCAGTTTCCTACTTTACTTTGATTAGATACCAAGTTACTCTCTTGCATTAATCTTCGTCTGATGAACCCCCTGACATACTGCTGGCTCCGCCCCTGGTTAGTCCTTCCTTAGCAATAATAAAATTAAAGTTGTAAGTAAACACTTGTGTCCAACATCTCAACAGACACTTCTTTTGATCCAGGCCACCACTCTTACTGGTTGGTCATAACTAGCACCCCTCTTTGGTCTAGTTCACCACTATTGTCATCATACCAAGCTATTACTTTGAGTCATGGTTTCAACCGTTAATAAATCTACTCCAATACATTTTTTTATTAACTAGATAATACACTCCCTCTCTATGAATTCTGCCATTGATGCTTGGTGCGTGCTCCAAAGCTTTGAGATTGAACACCGATCACTGAACTTGATATGGTATCAATGCCACGGTCGGTACTTGGAGTTTTTAAGTCTAGATACCTCTAGTTTAGGTACCTCTGTAGCTATTATTAGATATTTTTTGCATTTTCTCAATTCGCAAAAATTACGTGTTACTTTGCTTACTTCCCCTGATTTTACAATGGAAAATTCCCCTGATGCATCTTTGTCCTCTTCTAATTCCATCCACGGTTGTTAATGAGACTGATCCTCTATACATGCATCCCTCAGATAGCCTGGGTTAATGCTTGTTCAGTTTCCTTTTGATGGAATGGGATATCAATCCTGGAGAAGAAGCTCATGTGATCCTTCTCCGTGAAGAACACTTAAGGAGGTCATAATACAAGGGACTATATCTTTATCTTCAAAAGAGGCATAATACAAGTCATTGAGGAAAGTTGTTGGTGAGCTTGTTTGGGTGGACATACTTTTGCCAGAATTGGATGTTCTTTTATCTCTGCCTATTGTGGTATATTTTGATAGTTAATCTATCCTACACATTGATTTTTTCATGAGAAAACCAAACATATAGAAGTTGATAGTCATTTAGCTAGCTCGAAGGTGGTCTTATTTCCCTTCATAATGTTTTTACCACAGCTCAATTGGCTGACCTACTCACCAAAGCTCTCACTGGTGTAAAACAAACTTGCATCATGCTCAAGTTGGCTATGAAGTCCTCATATCCCACTTGAGAGGGGGTGTATTGAGAATGTATTTATACATATAGTTAGTTGCGTTAGTTATATGTTGTTGATTAACTTAAATGTTAGCTTAGTCAGTTAGTTGTAGTTGTTATCTCAGTTAGTTATTAGCTTGTTTTCGCTATGTAGTGTTTTCGATCTCTGCTTATTACCAACTATCTAAGTCTTCATTAGTCATCGAGAGATCCTATATATCCTAATAATAACTCTTAAATCTTCATTTCAAATCTGAGTAAAGATTAAGAATAAAGTTCGAGAAACCTTTTTGTGTCATTTTGAGAAGTCTTTTATAATCTTCTAAAACTTGTTTTAAGACTTGAGTGAATGAGTAAGAGAATGAGGAGAGTTGAGTTTCATGTTTCAAAACGAGTATAGGGGAACTAAGTATTCCCAAGTATAAACACTTTTACATTTAAAACGAGAGGAAACCTTCATTTCTAAACGAGTTCATGAAGAGTTTTTGAGTAGTATCTCTTTTAAGAGAATCTTTTGAGTAATTATCTGAAGTCCATGATGAGTTATGTTTTTATACATTTGAGCATGAATTCTAAAAATTATTGGGAGTAGTATTGAGCACTGATATGGGGATGAGTTCAGAAAACTCAAAATCCTCATAAACCATATATGCCAAAATGGGTGCAAGACCATACTTTTCAGATGATTCCTTATTGCTTTTAAGCATAGCTTAGTGGATCCACTCAGTTGAGGATGTTATATACCCCGGCAAGGTATAGGATAGTTTTGACAGCGTGGACGAGATGTTGTATCATCACGTAGATCATAGTGATGGTTGTTGGTTAGAGAATCTCCCAAATAAGAGTAAGGAGTTTATTATTATATTTTTATATACATTTGAGTTATTATCTATTGTTTTAAAGGCTTTGTATATTGCATCTTTTATTGTTTCTTTCATGTTTAGTTGAGTTGAATATGTTTTCCCTTTCTATCAGTTCAACTATATATCTATATGTTCAGTTTTACCTTGCATGCCCGTACATTCAATGTACTAACGTCATTTGGCTTGCATCATTTCATGATGCAGATACAAGTGTTCGAGATCATCAACCGGTGTTTCGTTGATCCCATCGCATTCCAACTAGCTTGGTAATCCTCCTTTCTTCCAGAGGGCTCCACAATTAGATTTTAATTTTGTTAGCATGTCGTGGGTCTTGTCCCAACTTCCATCATAGTATTTAGAGGCTTCATAGACAATAGTAGTTAAGGAGTCTTTTCCTATTTCCCTTGTGAGTTGCATACCTATGTTCATTTGAGTATTTCAGATAGTTTTAAGTTAAACCATTTTTATTAGTGAGACATTATGAGTTGAGTTTTAACATCCGACAATTTGAAATAGCTAAGAAGAGGCTTCAAATTTGAAAATTTTCAAATTTTGGAAAGGATTTGAAAATTTGGAAAATTTTGGCTAAGTATGGAAAAGGTAAGTTTTTGGCCAACTTTGGGCAGTCATAACTTCCAGCTCAGGATGATTTAGGAGTAGTTCCAGTTATGGTTGTGAATCTCGTGGAACGATCTTTCCAACGGCACCGAGTTTGCTCAATTCCGAGTTCGTATGAGCGAGTTATGCC
>NW_006239251.1:372814-375261 GCF_000226075.1 Solanum tuberosum | reverse complement strand
TGGATTTCGTCGGGGGTGATCCCTACAAGGTATGTGAGATCACATAGAATTGGGTTAATGTAACATATGGCAAATTGAAATAACTAAGAAGAGGCTTAGAATTTGAAAATTTTCATTTTGAAAAGGATTTGAAAATCTGGAAAATTTTGGCTAAGTATGGGAAAGGTGAGTTTTTGGCCAACTTTGAACAACCATAAATTCTAACTCAGGATGAGTTAGGTGGATTTCCGGTTATGGTTACATAGCCCTCGGAACGATCTTTCCAACGCCGCCGAGTTTGCTCAATTCTGAGTTCGTATGAGCGAGTTATGGTCCTTTGAAAGTTGGGCAGTTGACAAGGAAATCCGTCCGGGAATTATTAAGGGCATTTTGGTCTTTTCCCTAGCTATTTCTTTTGAGGATATATTGTTGTGTTAGGCTGATATTTGGATCATTTTATTCCATTTTAAGAGAGTGAAGGCTAGGGCTTGAGAGCAAAGAAGAGAGGAAGAAGAGAAGAAGGAGAAGAAGAAGAGAGAAGAAGAAGAGAAGAAGAAGAGAAGAAGAAGAGAAGAAGAAGAGAAGAAGAAGAGAAGAAGAAGAGAAGAAGAAGAGAAGAAGAAGAGAAGAAGAAGAGAAGAAGAAGAGAAGAAGAAGAGAAGAAGAAGAGAAGAAGAAGAGAAGAAGAAGAGAAGAAGAAGAGAAGAAGAAGAGAAGAAGAAGAGAAGAAGAAGAGAAGAAGAAGAGTTCCAACGCCACCGATTTGCTCAATTCCGAATTCGTATGAGCGAGTTATGGCCATTGAAAGTTGGGCAGTTGGGCAAGGAATCCGTCCGGAAAATTAAGGGTATTTTGGTCTTTTCCCTAGCCTTTTATTTTGGTTATATAAATGTGTTAGGCTGATCATTTTGATCAGTTTTACCATTTTAAAAGGAGTGAGAGTGAGGGTTTTGAGAGAAGAAGAAGAGAAGAAGAGAAGAAGAGGAGATCATCGTGGGTTTTCGTCGGGGGTGATCCCTATCAAGGTATGTGAGCTTTTAGTGTTGGGTGATCCTTTCCCCCACTCACCTAGCCCCTTTTATTCATTAAGAAAGGTTTGGTTATGTTGTTAAAGTTGTAATTGTTGGGGTTGAAGTTGTTGGAGTTGTTAATGTTGTTAGTTGTTGTTGTTGGAATTATTGTTGGTTGTGGGGCATGATTGGGTTGTGTTTTTTAGTTGAAATCTATTGAATGTTGAGGGATTTCATGTTTCTAAGTGAATTGGGGCTGGAACCTTTGAGGTTAGAGGATTTAGAGTTGGATACGTGAAGGAGAAAGTCGGGCAGCTTGCGAGGTGCACGTCCGCGTCCCGGACTTGTTCCCTCTGTGAACAAAATCTTCTCCGCGTCGCGGACAGGACGCGGACTCCACTGTTTTCAAAATTTATGTTCGAAGATTTTCTTAAGATTGGCTATCCCAAATCATTCCTAAATCATTCCTAAACATCATGAGGTCCTTCCAAACACCAATCAAGTCCTTGAATCCATAGTTCAATTCAAGAAAGTTAGGATCAAGTCAAGTGAAGTTAGAGCCAAGCTTAGAAGTTAAGCAAGTCGACGCAAGTCTTCAAAGCTTTTCAAGAGTCGTTATTGAACGTCTTAACGTCGTTTCAAGTCTCAAGTTGAGTTAAGAGTTTCAAGTCAAGTCAAAAGTAAAGGGTTTAAGTAAAGTAAGGAGTAAAAGAGTCGAGTCCATTTCTCCAAAGTTATTAGGGAACTATGTACTTCCCAAAGAAGTTTCTAAATGTTTTACATTTAAGTAAGAAAGGAACCATGTTTTCCAAAGAGCCTTTGGGCTAAGTTTTGAGTAATTATCTCCACTAAAGAAAGATGTGTTTAAAGCACTTATGAGCCAAAGTATTTTTGGGAGTAGTATTGAGCACCGAATTGGGGACACGAGTTCATATTAACTCAACTCTCCATAAGAACCATGCGCCAACATGGGACTTGACGTATCATTCTAAAAAACATGGGACTTGACGAATCATTCTTTTTAGATGATCACGTAAGATTAGGCTAGTGGATCCACTAAGCAAAAGTAAGGTCCTATATCGATGGCAAGGTATAGGATGATCCTTTGGCAACGTGAGGTAAAACGTTGTATCATCACTAAGGCTCGTAGTGGTGGTTGTCGGTTAAAGAACCTCCCATAAAAGCTGTATTATGTTTATAAAAGAAAAGTTGAATTTGTTATCATTTTATCCTTACCGATCTAAGTTGTTTACATTCTTTTACAAGCTTTATATGTATGGCTTGTGTCTTATTGCTTTACTTTGAGTCCAGTTATTTATATGAGTCGTTCAGAGTCAAGGTAAGTGATCTCTTATTCTCCTTTCAAGCTTAAGTTGTGGTTTAGCTGTTCAACTCGCATACTCGTACATTCCACGTACTGATTCCAGTTGGCCTGCATCTTATTATGATGCAGACGCA
>NW_006239251.1:368975-372700 GCF_000226075.1 Solanum tuberosum | reverse complement strand
AGTTGAGCACTCCAGAGTCAGTGTGAGCCTCCTTGCTTCCGGAGGGCTCAGTTATTTTGTTCTCTTAGTTTTGTTTTATTAGGGTGTTGCGGGGTCTGTCCCAACATCCATCTCAGTATTTTAGAGGCTTCATAGACAGACAGTCAGTTAGTATTGAGTCTCTTATCTATGTATATATGTAAATATTCTATTTTGAGACTCGAGTTGCCCTTTGGGCCATATTTTTATCAGTTAAGTTGTTTATGTCCTTGCATGGCATTGAGTTGAGTTATTCTGTTGAGTAGGTTTCCGCTGAGTTAAGAAAGCCAGGCCAAGGGTTCGCTTGGGGCCAGCAATGGTCTCCGAGTGCCGGTCCCGCCCAGGGTGTAGGCTCGGGGCGTGACAAACTTGGTATCAGAGCCCAGAGTTCAAGAGTCCTAGGGAGTCTATGAAGCCGTGTCTGTAGAGTCCTAGTTATCGGTGTGAAGCGCGCCACATCTATAATTGGGAGGCTACAACATTTAGGAAGATTTCTCACTTCTTTCACACTCATCTCGTGCGTTAGAGTTTATCTCTAAAGAGTTTCTTTCTAATCCGTGCTTTCGCGTGTTTTCAGATAGTCATGCCTCCACGAAGAGTTGGTAGAGGGCGTCTTCCTAGACGCTATGTTGATGAGCAAGAGTTACCCTATGCACCGGGAGTGCAAGATCAAGGGGAAGTTTCTAATGCCGAGTTCAGAGAGGCAATTAGGATGTTGAGTCAAGCTGTAACTAATCAGATGGGTCAGCAAAGGGGAGTTCGACATGAAGGAGTTAACACTTCAAGGATCCGTGAGTTCTTGGGGATAAATCCTCCGAGTTTTATGGGATCAAGCACTACTAAGGATCCAGAAAACTTCATTGAGGAGTTGAAGAGGATTTTTGATGTAATGCATGTGGCAGACACTGAGCGGGTTGAACTAGCTGCGTATCAGCTGAAGGATGTTGCTAGAACATGGTTTGACCAGTGGAAAGAGGGCAGAGCTGAGAATGCACCACCGGCGAGTTGGGCCTCTTTTGAGGAAGCTTTCTTGGGGCATTTCTTTCCTCGAGAATTGTGAGAGGCCAAGGTACGTATGTTCCTTACACTTAAGCAGGAGTCCCTGAGTGTTCATGAGTATAGTTTGAAGTTCACCCAACTATCCCGCTATGCTCAGGAGATGGTTACGGATATGAGAAATAGAATGAGTTTGTTTGTTGCTGGGCTGTCTCGGTTGTCGAGTAAGGAAGGTAGGGCTGCGATGCTTATCGGGGACATGGACATATCAAGGTTGATGGTCTATGTACAGCAGGTTGAAAAAGAGAAGCTGAGAGACAGAGAGGAGATCAGAAATAAGAAAGCTAAAACTGGTAGTAAGTCCGGGCAGCAGAAAGGTAGTGTGAATCTTCCGTCCTTCCAAGAAAGGCGAAAGGGACCTGCTCCATCATCTGTTAGCGCACCCGCACCAAGATACAGGGGTGGTCATTATGGCCAGAATTCGAAGGACTTCAAGGCTAGACCAGCACAGTCCTCAGGTAGTGTGGCACACAGAGGCAGTTTGTTTCCTACATGTGCTAGGTGTGGTAGAACCCACCCGGGCAAATGTCGTGATGGCCAGACAGGATGTTTTAAGTGTGGGCAAGAGGGTCACTTCGTGAAGGAGTGCCCTAAGAATAATCAAGGTAGTGAAAGTTTGGGTAGTAGGACCCAATCTTCATCAGTTGCTCCACCAGACAGGACAGCACCTAGAGGAGCTACTTCTAGTACCGGTGGAGGAGCAAATCGCCTTTATGCTATCACCAGACGCCATGAGCAAGAGAACTCTCCGAATGTTGTCACTGGTATGATCAAAGTCTTTGCTTTTGATGTATATGCTTTGTTAGATCCAGGAGCAAGTTTATCTTTTGTAACTCCTTATGTTGCGAATAAGTTTGATGTTCTTCCTGAAAGACTTTGTGAACCCTTTTGTGTCTCTACACCTGTTGGGGAATCTATTCTAGCTGAAAGAGTTTATCGTGATTGTCCTGTTTCTATCAATCACAAGAGCACCATGGTTGATTTGATTGAGTTAGACATGGTAGATTTCGATGTCATTCTAGGTATGGATTGGCTTCATGCTAGTTATGCATCGATAGATTGTAGAACTCGAATGGTCAAATTTCAGTTTCCTAATGAGCCAGTCTTAGAGTGGAGTAGTAGTTCAGCAGTGCCCAAGGGTCGTTTTATTTCGTACCTTAAGGCAAGAAAGTTAGTTTCAAAGGGTTGTATCTATCACTTAGTTCGAGTTCATGACTCTAGTGTTGAGATACCTCCTTTTCAGTCAGTTCCTATAGTAAGAGAGTTTCCAGAAGTTTTTCCTGATGATCTACCCGGAATTCCTCCTGAGAGAGAAATAGATTTCGGCATAGATCTCATTCCAGATACTCGTCCTATCTCTATTCCGCCTTACAGAATGGCACCAGCAGAGTTGAAAGAGTTGAAAGAACAGTTGAAAGATCTTCTAGAGAAGGGTTTCATTCGACCGAGTGTCTCACCTTGGGGTGCTCCGGTTTTGTTTGTGAGAAAGAAAGATGGTTCCCTTAGGATGTGTATAGATTACCGCCAGTTGAATAAGGTTACCATCAAGAACAAGTATCCTCTTCCGAGGATTGATGATCTTTTCGATCAGCTTCAGGGTGCCACTTGTTTTTCAAAGATTGACCTCCGATCAGGCTATCATCAGTTAAGGGTAAGGGAATGTGATATCCCAAAGACAGCTTTCAGAACCAGATACGGTCATTATGAGTTTTTAGTTATGTCCTTTGGGTTGACCAATGCACCGGCAGCTTTCATGGACTTGATGAATAGAGTCTTCAAACCTTATTTAGATATGTTTGTTATTGTCTTTATTGATGACATACTAATCTATTCAAGGAATGAAGAAGATCATGCTAGCCATCTCAGAACAGTTCTTCAGACTCTGAAAGACAAAGAGTTGTATGCCAAGTTCTCTAAGTGTGAGTTTTGGCTCAAGTCCGTAGCATTCTTAGGCCACATTGTGTCCGATGACGGAATCAAAGTAGATACTCGGAAAATTGAGGCAGTGCAGAATTGGCCTAGACCCACATCTCCAACTGAAATTAGGAGTTTCTTGGGTTTAGCTGGTTATTATAGAAGGTTTGTAGAGGGGTTCTTGTCTATTGCATCTCCTTTGACAAAGTTGACTCAGAAAGCGATAAAATTTCAATGGTCTGAAGCTTGTGAGAAAAGCTTTCAGGAATTGAAAAAGAGATTGATTACAACTCCAGTTTTGACGCTACCAGAAGGTACTCAAGGTTTTGTGGTGTATTGTGATGCATCTAGAGTTGGTTTGGGTTGTGTCTTAATGCAGAATGGCAAAGTTATCGCTTATGCCTCCAGACAGTTGAAGGTTCATGAGAAGAACTACCCAACCCATGACTTAGAGCTAGCTGCTGTAATATTTGCTT
The DNA here is from genome assembly GCF_000226075.1 of Solanum tuberosum. Classification (NCBI taxonomy): domain Eukaryota; kingdom Viridiplantae; phylum Streptophyta; class Magnoliopsida; order Solanales; family Solanaceae; genus Solanum; species Solanum tuberosum. Next base: position 369,236 of record NW_006239251.1, on the reverse strand, counting down.
TGAAGTTATGGCGTCACTACTTGTATGGTGTGCATGTCGACATATTCACTGATCACAAGAGCCTTCAATATGTGCTTACTCAGAAAGAGCTTAATCTCAGACAGAGGAGGTGGTTAGAGTTACTCAAGGATTATGACCTGAGTATTCTTTACCACCCAGGTAAGGCTAATGTTGTTGCTGATTCTTTGAGCAGGTTGTCTATGGGTAGCACCGCCCATATTGAAGAAGGAAGGAGAGAGTTGGCAAAAGATGTGCACAGAC
>NW_006239251.1:366132-367450 GCF_000226075.1 Solanum tuberosum | reverse complement strand
TATGCCCTTTGAAAGTTGCGCAGTTGGCAGGAGAATATGTAGATCTCCTATTGGATGGTTTGAAGTTGGCGAAGTAGGGTTGATAGGACCAGATTTAGTTCACCAAGCTTTGGAGAAGGTGAAAGTGATTCAAGAGAGGTTGAAAACAGCACAGAGTCGCCAGAAATCCTATACTGATGTTAGGAGAAGGGCGTTAGAGTTTGAAGTAGATGATTGGGTATATTTGAAGGTTTCACCCATGAAGGGGGTTATGAGGTTTGGTAAGAAGGGGAAACTTAGGCCCCGATATACTGGACCTTACCGCATAGCCAAGAGGATTGGAAATGTTGCTTATGAGTTGGAGTTACCACAGGAACTAGCAGCGGTTCATCTGGTATTTCACATCTCTATGTTAAAGAAGTGCATAGGCGATCCTTCATTGATCCTGCAGACTGAAAGCATTGGGATCAAGGATAGCTTATTTTATGAGGAGGTTCCGGTTCAGATTCTAGACCGCCAAGTTCGTAAGTTGAGAACGGAAGAGGTAGCCTCCGTCAAGGTCCTTTGGAGGAACCAATTAGTTGAGGGAGCTACTTGGGAAGCCGAAGAGGACATGAAGAAGAGATATCCCCTTCTCTTTGAATCCGGAGGAAATGCAGATTAAGGTATTAAATTCCTTCTGAGTGCTCCTTGAATTATATTGAGCATGTTGTTGTTGTTGTTTGCATGATTGCTTGTTGGGTGTTTGAATTAATGTTATACCCTTAGCCTAGCAAGAGTAACCTCATTCGAGGACGAATTTTTCCAAGGGGGAGATATTGTAACATCCGGCAAATTGAAATAACTAAGAAGAGGCTTAGAATTTGAAAATTTTCATTTTGGAAAGGATTTGAAAATCTGGAAAATTTTGGCCAAGTATGGGAAAGGTAAGTTTTTGGCCAACTTTGAACAACCATAAATTCTAGCTCAAGATGAGTTAGGTGGAGTTCCGGTTATGGTTGCATAGCCCTTGGTAAGATCTTTCCAACGCCGCCGAGTTTGCTCAATTCTGAGTTCGTATGAGCGAGTTATGGTCCTTTGAAAGTTGGGTAGTTGACAAGGAAATCCGGCTGGGAATTATTAAGGGCATTTTGGTCTTTTCCCTAGCTATTTCTTTTGAGGATATATTGTTGTGTTAGGCTGATATTTGGATCATTTTGTTCCATTTTAAGAGAGTGAAGGCTAGGGCTTGACAGTAAAGAAGAGAGGAAAAAGAGAAGAAGGAGAAGAAGAAGAAAAGAAAGAGGAAGATCAAGAAAATTCCGTCAAGATCATCGTGGATTTTCGTTGGGGGTGATCC
>NW_006239251.1:351113-366032 GCF_000226075.1 Solanum tuberosum | reverse complement strand
AATATTCTATTTTGAGACTCGAGTTACCTTTTTGGCCTGATTTCATCTGTTAAGTTATTTTATGTCTTTGCATGGCATTGAGTTATTCTGTTGAGTTAGGTTTCCGCTGAGTTAAGAAAAGCCAAGCCAAGGGTTCGCTTGGGGCCAACAATGGTCTCCGAGTGCCGGTCCCGCCCAGGGTGTAGGCTCGGGGCGTGACATGAGTTTTGCATTTGAGTTTCTATATGGTTGAGTAAGTCTTCCACTGAGTATTGAGTCAGGCCAAGGGTACGCTTGGGGACCAGCGATGGTTCTCGGGTGCCAGCCACGTCCAAGGTGTAGGCTCAGGGATTGTAAAAGAGGTACTAAAATTTTATAAAAATGATTGGCAGAAGTTATAAACTCCATGAAATTATTTCTTGAAATAGATAATGGGGGCTAAAACAGTCATTATTTCACTGCCGCAAATTGTTGTCGGGGTAGCTTAAAAACTACCACAAATTAATTGTGGCACACGTAACTACAGGAGTCCTTGAAACCCCTATAACAGTAACTAGCAGGGTTTTAAACCCCAACAATTTGGAACTTTAACCCCCCATAGTTTGACCCCTTTTTGTAGTGATATCTAAATATTTTAAAGCGTAAAACTTAAAAAATTTACCTTTGAATGTGCACAACAACAAAACTTATAATGACTGGAATTCCTTAGAGTCCTGGATGTTTTTAGTTGATAATACTCTTTGCATTTACATACATCTTGTTCAATTGAATGTACATACATTACAAATTGTTGAGACATGACTATCAAATTTTAAAGACCAAAATACAATATTATAAGTAGAAGAAGATAAAATATGAATGAGAAAATGTGAAGTGAATAACCTCATATTTATTGTTGAAGAAGAGATGTAGTTTTACATGAAAAGTTAACTAATAAAAGAAATTGTAGTACACCCATTTATGAGTGAAATGTCTAAAATTATTTGTGATGTATTTTGGGGTGAACATACGGAGTTAACATTCGTTTTGTATAGTTTGTCTATTTGAGGGTGAACTGTCCATTTTGATATGTGATTTTAGGGAGGATCCATTTTAATATGTTGTGTTAATGTAAATAACTCTAATTAAGGTTATAAAAGAGAGAGAGAGGGAGAGAATAAAATAAAATAAAGTAAGAATATGACTTCTCACTCTCTTAAGGAAGGTGTATTTCACTCTTTCTGCCACATCAACATATATATGGGCATCTATTCCACTTTAAAATAATATAAGGGGTTCATACGATCCTCCAAAAACTAGAGTGTATAACAACAATTTTGATTGATGTATGAGTGGTTTTTAAGACATTTCCCAAATTTATTTGATTTTAAGATTTTAGATACTAAACTAATTGTAAATGAAAAGGTTAATAATATATATTCCTCGTCTTCTATTTTATAATTATTTAGAAGAGTGAAATTTTAAAAATAATATGATATTCATGTGTTATTATTTGTACAGAATAAAAAAGAGTACTACACGTTGAATAAATCAAAACTGATCGACATTTGACCCCTACAAAAAATGTGTGATGTGCTTATTTACTTTATACAAATATCGTATATTATACAATTTAAATAATAAAGGATTTAGTGCACCAAATATTTAAAGTATATTGTTTATTTTCTTTCCTTTTTTTGGATGGTATTTGACCATGAAATTTGATAACATCTTCAAATATTTTCCATTTCCAATAAAATGGCTCAAAATCATTTTTTTTCAAAAAATAAATTTCAAGTTTAAATTTTAAAATCTATGACTAAATGAGAGATTAATTATTTAAACTTTATTCTAAGAAGCAAAAGGTTTTATATTTATAATTTTTATTGTAAACTCGTGCTGACGAATTGATTGTCTTTTCTATTATTTTCTTTTAAATAATTTAAATAATAAAATTTATGTTGTGTGAAGGTATTTTTCAGTATTTTGTATCTTATTAGGGTAAATAATGACGGAGTACTAATTGAGTAAGGAAGGAGTTAATATAAAGTAAAATATTAATGTACTATATAGTCAAACTACAAGAGAAAAACATAATATCATGCTTATTTGTACTTATAACTATAATTGACAATACATATTTTTAATTAATATATTTCCCCTTTTGATTATTTATTCAAATATAAAAGTTTTGAACAAAAGTAATTGTTATATATTTTTGTATGAGTTGTGACATGAATTCTTCCAACTTCATTGCTCCAATTGATTATTTTGACAATTTGAAATCATTTCAAAAACAATTCCATCAGATTCAGTAAGATCAATAAGTTTATCGAAAGGATTCAAATTTGTTGCTGAATCAGATGAAATTTGGAGAAGATTTTTGCCTCATGATTATCAAGAAATAATTGATAGATCTGAGTTTCCTCTTGTTTGCAACACCAAAAAGGAGCTCTTTTTCCGTTTGTGTGATTCTCCCATTCTCCTTGATGCATGGAGGCAAACTAGTAAAATTTCATTTTGATGTGGTTATTATTTATGATTTTAGTTATTTTTCTATTTAATATCGATTGTGTGTACATACCTAAATTGTTTATCAATACATGCTACTTCTCACATGAGGCAAAATCAAGATTTAATTTTTATGGGTTAAATTTCAAGGTTCTTAATATTTAACTTGTTATTTTTAATGTTGTGGGTTCATATCTACTAGTTGTTATATTTATCATGAGTTTTTACACATAAATTGATGTTCCGATATGGAAGTATTGGGTTAAGATGAATCCTTAATTAATATCTTCATATGTTTCTACCTCTCATCAACACATGCAACAGATAGTGATGGAGTAAAAAATTCTTGTATAGAGATAAAAAAAAATACAAGGTGTCACACCTAGGGTTTAAACTCATAAGCTAAAATAATCTATGAACTATCTTTGTTACTAAAGTAGAAATTTTCCTTATATTAAGTGAATTCAATAGTCCATTTATAATTTTAAATAATCATTTAACCCTGCGTCGCTCTAATTTCAAGCAAGGTGACTCAATTGAACTATTTTCCTTCCTCTAGCTCTTCTCCTGATACCAAAGTACTCGGATAGATCAAGTAGGTAAAAAGAAATGATCACCTTGTATTTTATTTTTTATATTTATCAAAATTTAAAATGTAATCTCTTATAATTTTCTATTTAATTCATTGATTGCCACACTTATCACATTTGATGTTTATTTTATACTCATTTTGTTGGGTAGGGGGGAATACAAGTCCCAATTTTTATTATGTTTCTCTCTCCAAAGTTTAGGTTATTCAAATTGAACAATGTGCCCTTTGAGTGCTTGCTATCTATTATATTCTATTGTATCATATTTTATTTTAATCACAATATTTATATGGATTGTTACTTAAATTTCATTCTATTATATTAGTAAATACATCATTATAAAAAGATGAAAGTCTCAAGTTCTATAATGAATAATTTGATGTGGTGTGTCTCTTTACTATATTTTCATTCTCTTATTATTTTATAATCTTATTTTATCAAAGTCTATACCCTTTTTATATAAGAACTTTACCACGTGTGCTATTTTTCTTTATAATATTGTAGGTATAATCTTCAATTGTTGATATGTGACATAACATGGAAAACAATCCATCCAAACATTATTTCATTAAAATAATACAATGTGATACATTGTGAAACTATATTTGTGTAGTAACCATCCAAACAAGTAAGATGAAAACGCTTGGAAATTAAAAAAAATACTATGAAATGCTTTCTTTGATCTTACATGGTGTAAATTTAGATTAATCAAACTGAAATTTTATTTTTTCTATGTCAGAGTTTTTTTCTTGATAAGAATAGTGGGAAGAAGTGTTTTATGATAGCACCGAGAGAGCTCATAATTTCAGATAGTGATGATGCATTCTCTTGGCAATGGGGTGCACGCCGCGATTCCAGGTTCATCTCTTTTCATTTTCTTTATTTGATCTGCAACTTCATTGATCTACAAATACATTTTCCTTTGAGATGTTCTATTCAACAAAGTAGTTTGCTTTCCTTCCTCGTCTCGTTACACTTACTTCTCTCTCTCTATGAATTCTTCCATTGATGATTGGTGATCCAAAGCTTGGAGACCGAACACCGATCACTTTGCTTGATAGATAACATACAATAAACTACTACAAGTTAGGCCATAGAGATATAAGAACCTAAATAGTAACAATTGGTAAAAAAAATGCTTTTTTAATTGAAAACCAAATTATTTGGACATTATTGTTGAAGTTGGCCAAAATATAATAGTCAAAAAGAGTAGATTGTTGTCGAAAAAAAGGAAAAGAATCAAATGATTTGACACTTTGATGTCTTACTTACATAAATTACAAACTAAAAGCTACGCATAAATGTTATTGTAACAGTAGAAACTTTAAGGACAAGCAAATAAATATTGGAATATGAAAGATGATATTACCTTCATTTATGTGTAGCGTACAATTATGGATAATTATTACCTTCATTTTAATATGCACTGAATCAAACATTATGGCAATTTGGTCTGGATAATTAATGGTAGGGTTCCCATTATCCTTTTTGCATTATGTATTCTATATGCCTATTCATATTGGGTAGATGAAGAGACTAACTGTTAATTATGACTCCATAACTGATAGTGGCTCAACTTGGAACATTTGCACAGATAATGAATTGGGATAGGAGATGTTAGATTAATATAACAACTAAGAGCAAATATTACCATCAAAGAATGTGGGGTAATGGATGAGGTTGCTCCTCTCTAAACTAGAGGTTTTAGGTTCAAACTCTTGGTATGAAAAAATTCTTGATAGGAAATGTTTCTGAGTAGCCAAAGGCTAATACTCAAACTTTGAAATTAAGAGCTTCCCTCTATTAGTATAGTATACTAAAATAATATATGATATGATTAATGAGGTTCAATTAGCACACAACAAATTAAAGATGGTTAATATTCATCTGTAGTATAGAAAAGGTGGTTCATGCCCTTGATTGGAGACACTTCAATAGGAATGTCTTAACTACCCCACCGATAATGGTCTTTATATGACACAAGCATGGTGCACTGGTTCTTGTCAATGTTTTGATGGTAAAAAAAATTGCTAGAAAAAGTTAATTAAATAATACCATGTATGACTCAATCTTTATTTTATTTTTTGCATTCGCATCTGGTACACCTACTAAATAGCTAAAGTCCTACATATCTTTTATTTTATTTTTTAAATAAATTTTCCTTACAAATGTTTCTTGCAATGCTTTTGTAGATTCTCTGAAGTGGCATATTATCTTATCATTGGGAATCAATTGGAAATTCGTGGAACAATAGGCACAAAAATGTTGTCACCAAAGACAGAATATAATGCTTATTTGGTGTTCAAGTTGGTAAATATGTGTGATTATAGACTTGAATCTGCTAAATCAAGTATTAGGTTTGTTAATTATGATAGTGAAACTGATATTGAAAATCAAGCCTGTTCTGTGCACCATCCAAGATTGCAAGAAAGTGGAAATATCTCAAAAATGGAGATGGATGGATGGAAGTAAAATTGGGATATTTTGATAGCAAGAAAGACACTGACGGTCCTGTTGAAGCAAGACTGTTTGAAATGAATCATATTTACAAAGGTGAACTCATTGTTGAAGGAGTCAAGTTTCGTCCAAAATGAGACGCGGATATGGGATTTTGAGTTTTACAATTTTTGAACAAGAACTCTTTAAATTCTTATTCTAATTACTATTTCAATGTTTTCAATTTACTATAGACAATTCATATACATTGCATATCCTTTAAGACTTTAATATTACTTAATAATTTGGATGTCCTCTTTCTACGTTGTGGCCTATATATTTTGGCTTTAACTTCACTTTTAGAAGGTAGAAAAAGATGAAGAAAAATTCATTCTTACGATATTTTTACTACGTTGGATTTTCTTCTCTATTTAATCTATGTTAGTTTATGTGCTACTAGTTTTATATTTGAGGAGAGCTTTGATGAATCCTGAGGATGGAGAAATCCTTTTTTGATTTCAACTAACGGATCAATTTCAACTACGTCAAAGGAAGAAAATATGGTGATATCATTTGGATGTTGTTCCCAAAGATCCATCATGTTCCTCTCCATCTTCTTTAGGTGCTAAAGCTAATAAGGTATGAAAATACTATAAGCCTATATGTTTAATGAACGAGTGTGGAATATTCAGAGAAATGATAATCATGCTAAGTAAAAAAATATTTTTGACTAACAAGATGATATAAGTATTGTGGTAATTTCTCAAGTACCAAGACCAATGACGGAGGGTGCATGGGTGATTCCAGCTGATATTCCTGCAGCCTTCAGATCCGTATGAGCTCCTCCACGCACCGGCTCCTTCTAATATTTTGTCCCCCTTTGTCTCTTTGTCCATGTCATAAGCTTCTGAACCTTTCTTAGCCTATAGCATTTTTTTTTGCTTTCCCTTTATCGAGAACACCTTCTAAGGTAACAAACTTTCCCGGGTCTCTTTGTTCTTTCCCTCAAGTGCCACATGTATTCAATCGATTTTCACCCTATATCTTTGTCCACAATCTCTTTAAGGTTAATTGGATCTATCACTAGAAAAATGAACTTTGTTTCACAACTACTTACAGATTCCTCTGTTTTAGTTGGTGGAACGAATATTCGTGGCACTTTGGTGTTTCCAACATCAACATTTCCTTTTGATATCAGCCTCAAGGCTTTTAAATCATTTGTTACATATATAAAATGGGACTTTTTGTCATTACATAACAAAGGATTTAACAACACGATACAACAAAACTTAAGTTGTCTTTACAAACAAACGTTGTATTTAAAGTAACAAGACGATATAATACAATAGGTAATAACAAGCATCCAAAGAAAACTTCTCATTTCTTATTATAAATTCAGTGATTACATTAAGATTAGATCTTGTAACACAACAATGCAGAAGTTCCATCTAGACCTTTCTTACGGAAGTACTCACGATAGTCTTTCATTGTGGTTGCATGATATTTCGGAGGGTTATCTTCTGACAACAATTCAAAAATCGGTCCATAAAGCTTGGAAGATGACATTGAATCTGTGCCGAAGAAGCATGGAACTAATACTCTTGGTCCAACTTTGTTTGCCAATACTATGTGCTCAACACTTATGTACTTATCATTTGATATGATCTGAAAAAAGCAACCAAAATAAGCAAATCGTATATTCACTTTTATCGATCGTACATGGATTAGAAAATAAAATGAAAACTAGCTAGCATAAGATCTCCAATGTTGACCACAATAGCACCGCACGTAGGAGGAACATCAACCCATTGATTCTGGTGAAGAGCTTGAAGTCCTCCGATGTGATCTTGTAGAAGCACTGTGAGAAAATCATTGTCAGAATGTTTGTTGGTGCCTATGGTGAGTTCTGGCTGAGGGCATGTTGGATAGTAAAGAGCCAAAACACCAAGCCCCTCCGCGCAATCCATATCTTTGAGATGACAACGATCAAGACCGAGACTTTCCGACAATAATCCAAGCAAGGAACAGCCCAATTCCATCATATGCTTAGAGTAGTCCATAAGTATTTCCCTGCAACATTTTGTAAAATTAATGAAACACCGCATCTCAATTTTTATCACCGCATAATACATATTCAATTATTGGTTGGCTTTCTAATTCATATTCAGAACATATACCTACATGGTCTTGGAAATTCTTTTGGACTAGGAGGATTAGGAGCCATTTTAAAGAAAATGTAATCTCTCCAATTTGCAGCTGGAACAGAAGGGCTATACAAATCAAAATTGCTAGCATGAACCACCTTTTTAGTGATATCTTGAGTGTAATATTGTTTCTTAATCTCGATATCTTGCTAAAAACACTGTCATGCTCCTCGCAACATTTCATCAAGGACAGATATTGGATTGCCAAGATTAACCACTTGGAAGAAACCCCATGTCTCCAATGCATCTCTTACTTTGTCCACAATCTATTTATGTGTGAACAAGTCCATCTTGTCGATGCCTTCAAGGTCAATCACTGGAAATATGAAGTGTGTTTCACATGTATCCGAGGAATTGTCCTGTTTTTTGGTGGTAGAATGAATATTCGAGATATCTTAGTGATTCCAGCATCAACAAGCCTTTTGACACCAGCCTTTGTATTCTCAATGCTAGAGACTACCAGCTTATGGATTAATAGAATTCCTAATGGGAAGCAGGGGATAATATAAATACTTATTACTATTTACGCACAACACTATAGTTAATATAAATTTCTAATGTCCACAAAAAAAGAAGAGGTTATAAATAAGGAGATCTTTATGATAAGCTTAAGTCCCTTTTACTGGTCACTATCTGAACTCACTACAAAGTTTCAACCCCACCTATATCCCAAAAATAGAAGGCTTATGGATGGTAGACAAACAGAAAAAAGGAAAAAAATTTGTCACTATAGTTATTTGTTGGGTATAAAGCAAGAGTTAATAGGAAATGGAGGGAAGATGAAACGAGAGGAACTTGAAAAGTCCTCTTATGCTTTAGTAAAAAGGCATTTCTCCCTCATCGATGGTGGAAAGAAAAATAGAAGAGTTTAAATAGAGAAACACTTCTATTAATTGTTAAAAGGGTTGGAAAGAGGGACCCCCCTCGCGCCGTCGTCGTCGTCGCTCGCTGGGCTTCGGTTCGAAAAATGATCGAGAGATTATTTTTGGATAAAGTTTGTTTTAATTATTTAGTTAATTATTTATTTAATTAATTAAAATAAATTAAATGGCCAAAATGTTTCAATTAATTAGTTAATTAACCGAAACGTTCTGATCCGATTCAGATCCGCGCGCGACCCATTTTATTTAAACTTTCCCATTTTATTTGAATTTCTCGCCGTTGGAAATGACTGTTATGAAAGGTTGCAACTTTCAGGAACAGCCATGACCGCTTAAAAGGTTCCAAACTTTCAAGAATGGTCGTGTGGATTCTGAAAGGATGCAACCTTTCGGAACCAGTTCCTCTTGGCTATAAATATCATTGATTCTTCAGAATTTTTCCTTACGAATTTTTCTGATCTCTTCTTGTTCTTCTGCACAAAGTTTCGTCGTGTACTTTACTGCCATTGAGTGGCTCATTGACACCAGCGTTTTGGGTATCAATACACTGGTGATTGAGATCATTCTATCCTGGAAGGACATATTCCAAATCAAACCTCGGATACTAGAAGGGAATAATTTCCTTAAGGGGACACTGTGCATTCAATGGGCTTGATCTTTTTCCGTTCTATTTTTCTAGATTCTGGTATGTTTTATAGATCTTAGTTTTTTGTGAATTAATTTTTTTTTTTTTTGTTTCATCACTAGTTCATTGGAAACTTTGGTAACTTCGTGTTTCTGCAAAGTTTCTGGTAATCAGCGCTACTGTTTTAAACACAGATTGGCAACATTAATTGTGTTGAGAATATAATTACGCGTAGGAATAATATCCACGACAAATAACAAGAACAAGAGAGTAACAAGGCACCAAGTTCTTTTAGCATGGAAAGTATAATACTTGAGCTGAGTAATATAGTACCATTATCGTGAGAATTTTAACATTTGGTAATCTGAAAAGACTACTATATACTTCAAATAAAAATGACCTTTTTTTTTCCACACCTTACATTTTATACTACTCTCACTTTCTATTTTTCCTCACCGACTATTTTCTTACACTATATTTGTGGAATACTAATGAGGTCAATGTGTATCGAAATATATATATATACTAGTTTCACGGCACGTGCATTACACATGTGTATCGTATCATATACTATACGATGTTGTAAAATCGAATTAATATTACAAAATTGAAGCTTTTTAGTAAATGATTATAATTGAAAGAACATAGAAAAGTGATTTTAAATAATTATTACAGATTGTCATAGAGTTAATTGTGTTAAATATGGGAAGAAAGTGACATTTCTTTAGCAGTATTATGTTCTGTTTCACTCAATTTTGTTAACAAATTTAACCAACTGAATAAAAAAAATTCAATATAAAAAAGGTCACCAATAGTCTTTCCTTTTAAGGTTATGACCATAAATTATGGATACCATTTAAGTACAATTTTTCTTTTAAATATTAATGCTTGAAATTTAGTATGTGCATAACTATTACCATAAATATTTCAATATTTTATCTTTATACGTAATATATATTTTTTAGAAAATAGTTTTACTCAAATATTATTTGAGTAAGGGTATCATAGAGAGGTAATTTTACGAAAAAAAGGTACTTCTATGGTGAATGTCAACACGGTTATAAGTAGAATGTTATAGAGATAAAAAAAAAAATATAACATCAAAAATTAGCTCTAAAGAAAATTAGGTGGTTAAAGGAAAATGTTGTTATAAATTTTCAATTTAAAAAATTGATAGATGAATAAAATTTAATGTATTATTTATAAAATCTTTAATTTGATTTAAGATCACATTATAACCAATCATTATTTTCTTATCTAATTTTATATAGGTAGTAAGGAGTGTATCTTGTGACATCATATTTTCTTAGTTTAAAATAAACACAAAATAACAGGAAATTCATATTTAAATTTTTTTATACTCAATATAAATATACAAAAAGAAAAAAAATATGGAACACAATTCTTAGCCAATGAAGAAGGAAGAAAAAGCATATATGTTCATGCTATATTAACGCTAGTGTTTCATTTGATTGAAATCTCTTGTCACCAAACACTTTACTTTCTCTGTTCACTTTTACTTACATATGTATTAAAAAAATATTTTTTATCATGGCTATATAATCATATTATAAGTAAAAGTGAAAATCTATTTTTGAAATAGTGGACTTACAATCAAAACTAATAACTCAATGGGTGAAATGGTAAAATGTAAAGTGATGATGCCCTTGTCTACTTTGTTGTTTTCCTGTGGGCTACGGTTGTCATTATATTGTGAATGGTTTTTTAGCATGTCAGAATTGTTGAGTTGCCAAAACAAACAAAGCTTCCTCAATTGAGTATCAACACAAAGGAACTTGACGTCCTCCCTTTCATCTCAAGTTTCTCTCTTAATTTATGCATCTACATCACAAGAAAAATTGTTAACAAACACAAATGAATTTAGACTACATCATGTTGACTTCATATATTGGAACATTACATACTAATGTATATATTAAGAAAAAAAGTAAATTATTATATCATCAAAATAATTTTCCTCAAGTACTCAAGGTTATGGAATATATCCTCTTAGGGTAGAACAACTTACTTCATCAGAATAGTGGTACCTCATATTCCGCTAAACTTCGAACTCACTCAATGATAATAAATCACACAAAAAAAATTAAAATATAAGAAGAAGAAGAGTAGAACATTAAAAAAAATTGTGGTTGAAAAATGAGAGGAAGCCCCTTTATTTATAGTCAACAAAGGGATGAACAAATGTTTTTTGTGTCTTATCTGAAAAGTCATGACATTTCCAAGAAGTCACAACCCTTTGGAAAAGTCACAACTTATTGAAAAAGTCACAACTTATCAGAAAAATCACAACTTATCAGAAAAGTCACAACTCATCGAAAAAGTCACAACCTAAATTAGAGATATATAGTAATTCACAAAACTTTGGAAAAGCCACAACTCATCGAAAAATCACAACCTTTGAAAAAAGTCACAACTTATCAGAAAAGTCACAACTCATCGAAAAAGTCACAACTTAAATTAGGGATATTATAGTAATTTAACATTCAAGTTAGGAGTTCATGCTTTTAAGGTAATATAGATATAGATATAGATATAGATATAAATAGAAGATATATATATATCTATATATATAAAGGAGAGACCAAGGCCTGGTGACCTGGCACACTCTCTCACTTAAATGAGTAATTATCTTTTATTTCTCTGTTAATTGCATTTTCAAAAATTAGTGTTTAACTTCTTCCTATTTTTTTGCATCTCTTAAATTGAACATTTAGATTTAGTTAAACCATTGGTACGAAGGAAACTGTTTCCATGGAAAATATTTTCCTAGAAACTGTTCTTTTGGAAATCAAGTTGATTTCTCACTTATTTTCTCATGTTTGGTTGGTGAATGAAAAATATTTTCTTATATTTGATTGGAGAATGAAAAATATTTTTCGGGCAATATTTTTTTATTTTGGCTTGACTTTCGGAGCGGGACCCGACTTCAAAATGGGGACCCGACACCAACTCTCAACCTGAGATCCAACTTTCATATCAGAATATGACCCCGACCCTAATGACCAATCTAAGATCCAATCCCAACTCCTGAATAAGGACCCGACTTTTGAACTGAGACCCAACGCCAACGCCTGATCTAAGATTCAACACCGACACCCTAACCTGAGACCCGATATCTGAACTAGGATCTGAATTTCGAATAAGGACCCAACCCCTACACTCAATGCGGGACCAGACTTATGAATTAGGATCTGACCCCGACACTCGATTTGGGACCCGTCCTTAACACCTTATCCAAAACCTAGTTTCTGAACTGCAATCTAACCTCAATTCCTAACCTCGACAATTGATTCGGGGCCCGAACCCAACACCTAATTTGGGACCCAATCTCAACTGTGACACCCGTCTGAGATCACCACCCCGACACCCAACCTAGAATTCGACCTCGAATGCTTACCAATGAGGTCCCTCAAAACCAGATATATATGGATGGGCTCTTCCCTGCAACAGTGAATAAAAAAGAACTTTAAGAGAAAACAACATTTTCCAGTTAGATAAAAATATCAATATACAGATGTAGACATGTGACTTACCAACATGGCCTCTAGACAATATCACTATATCTTTATCAAAGAATCATATGCTGTAAAAGACGTCCCTCAAGTGTGGAGGACCAAAAGGGCATTAGTGAACAAAGTAAGTGATATGCAACATCCAAAGAATATGTTTCAAATTCAGAACTCTAATTAAGTTGTAGAGCACTCTTGGAAATTAGCACCTTCTAAACATTCTTATAGTTGCGAAGGACACTACAAATATTATAAATAACTTAAAGTCCTAGTTTAATATAAATAGAGTAAAGATGAAACATCATCAAAACATAAAGTAAAAGAAAATTGAAGCAAATCATGAATTTATATTAAAGTCAGCGCCAATAAGTGATGTATAGCCAGTATTCAGATTCAGTTTTTATTCCCACTTATTTTTTCTTGGATGCGGCAACCAAAAGTTTTGGATGTATGAAGAAGTTTTGTATTCTATCACTACAGTCAATTTCACGTATGTCTAATGAATATTTAGTCAACGAATTAACAAATTTTATATAAAATCTCATTTAAAGCCAATTTTGGCCGTGTAGAGTGAAGGTTGAAGATCATTTACAATTAGTTGCCATCATCTGAGTCTAGTTGATGGACTAAGAAGCAACATTATTGTTATAGAATGTGTATAGACTTAAATCTAGTAATATACATACCTATATTTAGGTAGCAGATTTATAGGAGTCACTGCAGATTCATAGGAATCAGTCTTAATTTCTTTCCTTAGGTAGCACCTAATGTATTGTATATATTCACTGCTAATCTACAGCAATAAGACAATATATATTTTCCATTGAATTACATGGTATCAGAGCCTATTGGCTCATGTCGTTTTGGCTGTATTACGGAAGAAGTTTGGATTTCTAATCCACTGATTTAAAGTGGTCAGTCTGCGTCACCGCCACCACAGAAGGTGGTGGAGTATATTTTTCGGCCAAACCAGTCTTCTCTATCATCTGGGTTGAAGCCAATGGTTGTCACACATTGCTCGTACAGTTCTCCTATTCATCACACACTGGCATGTGAAGGTGCACGTTCTAGCTGAATTGATTGGCTTTGAATTTTCGACATCGGCTCGTCATTTCCGGTGAATCTCAGGTCTGTTCTGGTGTTAAAACACTATTTGGAAAGTCTATTCTTCACTTCCAGGTTTGTTTCTATTCTGCGACATTGAATCTGGTTTGTGATTTGTGGTTCCGTGGCTGCTAGCTCCTACTTCAGTTCAGATAATTGGTGTTGTGTGGATAAACTGTTGGTTCATGATTTCTTTTTATGAACTACTTATTTGGGTATTTTATTGTTGACTGTTTGCTGAATCTACTGGTCAAGTAGTCAATTTCTTTATTCTGCGTCGACAATTGGTTTCTTGGTTGATAAAATCATATCACTTTGTTCATCTGTGTTTGTGGGGTCACGAACGGACGTACATGATTCTAGTTATACTTGTTATTAATGAGTTCATATGCTACTAAAATATTTGGAGAAAATTACTGAAATTGTGGCTCCTATATCTTCAGATAAAAGAATTTTGGTTTCAGCAGAAGAGTTTGCAAAATTCTCGCAATATCAAAACTTACAAAAGAAATCTGTTTGAGTTACTACCCTTGTTGAGTCAGGAAAAGCATGTCTTATATCCTCTTCGAATAAATGGGTGATCAATTCTGGTGCCACAAATCACATGACAGGTAATCCTAATATATACTCTAGCTTTCGATCACATGGAGCACTCTCTCCAGTGACAGTTGATGATGGTTCGCTCCCAGTAAAACCAACATCCTCTATTACCTTGTCATATGTATTAGGTCTACCAAAGTTAGCCTTTAATTTAATGTCTGTTAGCAAGCTTACCAAAGACCTAAACTGTTATATCTCGTTCTTTCGTAATCATTGTTTGTTTCGTGATCTGAAGACAAATTGTCACGACACGAGCCTACACCCTGGACGTGGGCGGCACTCGAAAACCATTGTTGGTCCCCAAGCGAACCCTCAACCTGACTGACTACAAGCGGAAAACTGATTCAAGCATACAAAAGCTTAAAAATTGAATAAAATTCATGAAACTTGAACACAAGCTTTAACTCAAAATAAAACTAAATAAAAATGAATTATTCAACTCGCCATAAAATAGGCAACTTAAGTCTTTAAAACATTTAA
>NW_006239251.1:345571-350718 GCF_000226075.1 Solanum tuberosum | reverse complement strand
ACTCATAATCATAAATTCATAAAAGACATACCATGCTCCCTCTCAAAGTCTACTTGTGCAATGCATGAATGAAGTCTCATACCCCTATTCATACTAAGCAGAACCCTTTGAGGAACCATGCAAATACTAATGTGGGAGTTTCTCTAATCAACAACCACCACTATGAGCCTAAGTGGTGATACAACGTCTTGCCCACGCTGCCAGAACTGTCCTATACTTTGCTGTCATATAGAACGCTTAACTTAGTGGATCCACTAGCTTAACTTATGTGATCATCTAAAAAGTATGACCCATTAATACCCATGATGGCTACGTGGTTTATGGAGACTTGAGTTAATATGAACTCGCATCCCCATATCGGTGTTCAATACTACTCCCAAAAATATATGTTTTTAAAACTTCTTTCTTTGATTTGATATAATTACTCAAAACTTAGCTTAAAAGCTCTCTTGGAAACAATGTTCCCTTTCTTGCTCAAAATGTGAAAATATTTTCAAACTTCTTGGGAATACTTAGTTCCCATATATCATTTTAAAGAAATGAACTTTACTCTTACTCTTTACTCAACTTCAAAGCTTAAGTCTTAAAACAAGTTTAAACATTTGTAAAAGACTTCTTAAAATATGGTTCACGCCGAATTATGGACGTGAACGACTCAATGCAAGGTTTTCAATAACCAAAGATAGAACTCAATACTTGGAACTCAAGAATTTCAATGATACTACTCATTTCAAGAATGATCAACTCAGAGGGTTCATGAGGAATTATGAGCATGAACTACTCAACTCAAGGACTCAAACATCTTAAGATTGTTCGACTTATAGAGTTCACGCGGAATTATGGGCATGAACAATTCAACTCAAGGACTTCATCGGTAACATGTAATAGTCCCATGATTAGAACTATAATCTCAGAGGGGATTAGGAACTCAATACTTAGAACTTGGAGATACTACTCCTCTCGAAGGTACTCAACTGATGAAATTCATGCGGAAGTTATAGGCATGAACGACTCGACCCAATGGTCAAAATATCAATAAGTAACTCATGTATACGACTCTTCTCATTCTCATACTTACTTACTCAAAACTTAAGTCAAATTGATGATGGATCTCAAAGGATTCACAATTGAACTCAAAGGTTTCCTTGAACTCTACTCTTAACTCTCTTTTGAATTTGAATTATGAATTCAAGAGTTATGATTCATGATATGAAGGATCTCAATAACAATATAGCTATTCAATAATTAGGAATAGAACTTTTAAAAGGAACATGAATTCAAGAACTCAAGATCAACTTATCTCAAGAATACTCAAATCTAGGGAAAGTATCCTAGATTACTCGTTTACTGATCTGAAAGTAGATGTAGGGCGTGAGGCCGAACTAGTCCAACACTATGATAGCCTTACATACCTTAGAAGAACAAGATTCTTGAAGAATTTTTAAGAATCTTGAAGAATAACTTGATTAGAAAGCCTTGAAACCCTAGCTTGAAGGTAACAATCAAGAAAACCTTTCTTGAGATTCTTGAATTAGTTTCTTGAAATCTCTATGGCCAAGAATTATGATTTTCATTAGTGAAGATGAAAATCTGATTGTTTTGAGCCTTTTATTAGTCAAGAAATTCGTGTATGGTTTTCTTGGAGGTAAAATGAAAAAAATGACTATTTTTAATATTTTCCCATCGGCTAATTCGTAACAACACTGTATAGATTACTAAAATAGTCATAATTTTTTACTCAATAATTGGATTGACGCAAAATTGGTGGCATTGAAAAGTAGATTCAAATACATTTAATTGGATAGGTTATGGCTCACGTAACTCTTTATATTCTAAGAGATATGGTTATTTGAAGTTGACCCAAGCAAAATCTTACATCAAAACTAAATAAAACTTCAAGAACACTTATCAAGAACTTAAATCCTTAAATTTCAAGAACGAAATTACGCTGAATAAATCATTATTGGCGTGTGGGTGAAAGAAACCAACACTGTGGAAGGTTACATACCTCTTAGGGATCAAACCCATGGCGAAAATCCATAACTAAACTCAAGAACGTCGGCGAACGCCTTCATCCTTTTCTCTTTTCTCTTCTTGAACTCTCAACTAAAACCATAGGCGTAAACTAGGATTATAAAACTGAACCTAATCAGATTATACCCCTAAAATATTACAAAAAATGAATTAAATCTGATTGGGTAAGGAAAAGACCAAAATACCCCTTACTATTTTCGGCTAGCTTTCCTTAACTGGACAGCCTAAATTCAAAAAGTCATATCTCACTTATCCGAACTCGAAACTTAGCAAACTCGGTGGCGTTGGAAAGATAATTCAAAGATATTTCCTACGGTATCTGGTAGAACACCTAACTCATCCTGAGCTAGGAGTTATGATCATTTGAAGTCAACCCAAAACTCATACTTAGCTTAACTTGCAAAATTTTAGATTTTGCTATTTCCAATTTAGTTCTTTTTGGAACTCAAGGTGCTACATCTAGTGACCTTAAAACTTAAGAAATTTTTAATTCCTTGGAAAAATCCCATTCACTACGATGAACGGTTCGAGTCTTAGTTCGAAAAAATTTCTAGGGTGTTACACAAATAAAGTTATTGGAAAAGGACATGTATCTGATAATCTCTACATTCTTCATGAATATTGGGAGCCTCGATTTGCCTCTTGCTCTAGTGTTGTGTCTTCATTTGAGGCACAATGTCGATTGGGACATCCTTCTATGCCTACGTTGAAAAAGCTTTGTCCTCAATTTCAGAATATTTCTTCAATGGATTGTGAGTCATGTCAATTTACCAAACAACATTGTTGTCATGCCCCGAGCTACCCCCGAGACGCGGACACGGGACCAAGGACCACAAGTGATGCCAAGCTAACCCTGTTGGCATGATCATGAGCATACTAAAGATAATAAACTGATGCGGAAGCTAAATCATACATAAGATAAAAAAGATGAGGAATACCCATATACTATAACTGAGATAAATGAAAACTGATGAGTTCAATACAAAGAAGATATTAACTCAATATTAAGTTGAATCTAACAATATCTGAAATAAGCCTCTAAACTGACTAGAAGTGTTGGGACATGCCCCAGCTAAGTCTAGAAAATCTTAAACTAGAAGACTGAAAACTGAAAGATGACATGACTATTGTCCTAAAAGAATGAGGACTCACCATTGATGCTGCTGAACTGGAGATCGAAAACCGATCTAAGCGCGATCTGGATACTGAGAACCTGAACCTACATCACGAGAAGATGTAGCGCACGTATGCGTCAGTACTTGAAAGGTACTGAGCATGCAGGATAGAGTAAAGCTGAAATAACATATAACTGAACAAAGCAATAAAGCAATGAAATAATCTGAACATGATATAGATACTGAAAATACTGAATACTGAGCTAACTGAATGCAATGACCAATTTATAACATGCTGACTGAATACTGAATGAACTGTAAATGTGGTCAATGCAATAGAGTCTGACTGAACTGTGGGAGCTACTAATAATCGACATAAAACCACATGAGCTAAATGTGGAGTCCGATGTATACGCCACATCGAGAGGACCCAATATACCCTGCCAGAGGTATAAAGGCATACTGACGTGATCACTAAACTGATGTTTCCCACATAGGGGACTTACACCTATGTGGCTCGTAGTTTTGGGACTATACGCTGAACCCTAATCCAACTCG
Organism: Solanum tuberosum; assembly: GCF_000226075.1. Taxonomy (NCBI): domain Eukaryota; kingdom Viridiplantae; phylum Streptophyta; class Magnoliopsida; order Solanales; family Solanaceae; genus Solanum; species Solanum tuberosum. The sequence goes on along the minus strand of NW_006239251.1, from coordinate 347,011 downwards.
GTATTATGCTACTCCCAATAGATTAAGTGGTTAACACATTATGACTGAGTTTCTGTAAATACTGGATAGCTCGAACTGAACATGCAAACTGAGAATGCAACAATTAATCTGATAATGATGCATTCATAAACTGAGGCATGTATAACTGAATATATTATGACTGGAATACTGAATAACTCAAAATGCTGACATATAGATACTCATACTTGAAAACTCCTGTTTAGAAAACAATTCAACATCATATTATACTTTGATCATTGATGACTTGGGAAGTCACACTGCATAAACATTGATGATATATCTAGATACCATACTATTCATACATTGATGACCTACTCAATTGTCATACTAATTGTGTTTTAGAAGCTCTTTCTCAAAACTCATCTTAACTTTCTCAAAAACTCAGTTTAAAACTCAAGTGTTGTCTTAAAGAAAAGTTTCTCAAGATTTATACCTCAAAATAAGGTTTATGCTGAAATATACTGATAATGTGGCATAAAACTGAAGCATGTATATCTGAATAACTGAAATATCTGACCTAGCATGTGTAATTCAAGAACTAATGAAATACATAGCTAGGGTTCTGAAATTTATGTAAGAATCTGAGCAATAATATGATAATCTGATTTGGAGCATTTAAATAGCTAATTCATCATGATCTGTTGTAATTCTGAAAACCCTAGGTTTGTTCATAATAAGGGAATCAAGAATCTGACTGAATTCTAGGGACCTAATGGGCGAAAGGAATCCACTAGTGAAATTCCACATACCTGGTGATGAATTCCACGGAGAAATCTTTCGATTTCGAGGTTGGAACTGAAGGAATATTGTTGCGTTCTTGAACTAGGGTTCTTGACCTCTTTTCTCCTCTTAGCGTTCTAATTCTTCTAAGTTTGATTGATGATTTGACTTAGGTAAGTTCTAGTTATGTTTCTAGGCTTAAACTGATTAAAACCTCATGATTTAGGGTCTAAACGACGTATCTTAGGGGTTAAATGAAATAGGAAAAGACCAAAAGACCCCTGACTTAATTGCTGTCGGAGTGACTGACAGATTGGACCTACGGTCCGTCGATTGGGTCCGTAGGTCGAGTCTGCCCGACAAGGCTTCACTAAAACGAGCATAATGTTTTACTCAAATGTCGGATTTCAGCAAACTTGGTGGCATTGGCACACATAATTCCTTTTGTGCTAAAAGTTATGACCATCTGAATTTAATCCATCAACAATTTTCAGCTAACTGGTTGCTGACCCTCATCTACGGTCAGACCTACTGACCGTGCATCGAATGATGGTCCATGCTGGTCGACCGTAGTTTGTGTCAGAGGCTGGGTAAGGGAAGTCTCGAACCACGAACACAGACCACGGACCGTGGTCTGATCTACGAAACATGGGTCTGTCCGTGAGTCGGGACTTAGCCAATTTTCTGAGCTTGGCTGGG
>NW_006239251.1:341934-344421 GCF_000226075.1 Solanum tuberosum | reverse complement strand
ACAAGCTCTTAACATGTCCTCTAAGGTCTGAATGGTACGCTCTGCCTGACCATCCGTTTGTGGATGAAATGCTGTGCTAATGTTAACCTGAGTACCAAGACCCTTCTGAAATGACTTCCAGAAATATGAGGTAAACTGAGGACCTCTATCTGAGATGATAGACAAATGAACCCTATGCAACCTCACGATCTCATTAATGTAAAGCTTGGCGTAATCCTCCGCCGAATCTGTAGTCTTGACCGCCAAAAGCGATAAGACTTAGTAACCCTATCAACAATCACCCAAATGGAGTCATGTTGTCTGCGAGTACGAGGTAAACCTGTGATGAAGTCCATGTTGATAACGTCCCACTTCCAAGTAGGAATGTCAATCTCTTGAGTCATACCTCCTGGTTTCTGATGTTCTACCTTGACTTGCTGGCAATTGGGGCGCTTAGCCACAAAGTCTGCTATATCTCTTTTCATACCATTCCACCAATAGACTTCCCGCAGAACGCGGTACATCTTAGTGTTGCCTGGATGGATAGAATATCTGGAGTTATGGGCCTCTGCAAGAATATGATGTCTCAACTAGCCCACATAGGAACACATAATCGACCATGGTAGCGAAGCACACCATCTCCCCCTTGGGAGATAAACCTCAACTCTCTGTTGATGGACTGCACCCTTGAGTTCAAGTAATATCGGATCGCTGTATTGCTTTTCCTAACTTTCACTACCAAAGAAGATTCTGATCTATTCTGGACTATCATTACCACCATCTGATGTTTTAGTAAGACTAAACTCCTAAGAGAGCAAGATGATGAACATCTTTTTCTACTTCCTTCTTTTTTTCCTCAATATGTGCTACACCACCCTCTAGATTCACCTCTTTCTGGCCTTAAGGTAAGAGATAATCAACATATAGGTACTGAGCTACTACCCTTCTATTCTAAGACTGGCTCATTTGGAAATAGGAACTGAGCAACCCTAATTCTACAATCGACTGAGGCATGACAGAACTGAAACCAATCCATGCCTAGAATGACATCGAAGTCTACCATTTCTAACTCTACAAGATCTACTAAGGTCAATTTCTGAGAGACTGTGACAGGGCAATTTCTGTATACCCGTCTAGCTATAACTAGGTCACCAACTGGGGTAGAGACTAAGAAGGGTTCTGAAGGAGTTTCTAGACTAACTCCTAAGATTACTGCTATAAAGAGAGTTACAAAGGTAAGAGTAGCCCTTGGATCTAACACTACAAAACATCTAAAGAATGACTCGAAATGTACCAGTGATCACATCAGGAGAATCTTTATGGTCCTGGCGAGCCTAAAGAGCATAGAGCCTATTTTGGCGTTGTCCCCTACTTGTACCAGAAGAGTTACCCTGCTCAGTTGGGTGACCTATCGGTACTGTTGGAGCTGTAGATTGAACCCTAGTACTGTTACCTTCTTGCCCCTTCCTGACAAAAGGGCAATTCTTCACCCTATGACCAGACTGACCACAACCAAAACATCCTTCCTTGCCTGCAAGACACTTGCCTGGATGGTTCTTACCACACTTTGGACAAGTTGGGTAGGTCTTATTTCCTGAAACACTTCCTTGAGACTTAGAGCCTTTTGCCCTACTATTCTGATCTTGTCGAAACTGTGAGTGACTTCCACCACCCGATTTCTGCTGAGAGTACTCATAGTTCCCTGTTCTAGCTTTCTTGTTTACCTCAGCAATTTCCCTAAGATTATCTCCATCAACCTGATGATTGTTCTGATTAATCATACTTTGAGCGAAAGGTTGAATAGTGTTCTCAAACTTGCATTCGAAACACCCTGATCTGGGACTAGAGGAATTGTGTTAGCATTCCTGGCATTCGCATTCCTAGTGTTAGCTCTACGGGGAGGCATGATCGCTGAAATGTAGAACGTCGAGTTAGAATAGAATTAGATCATACCATACGTACGATAAGAATATCAAGAAAGCGAAGTTTTCCTAAAACACTTCATAGCCTCCCTCTCATTAGATGTGGTGCACTTCACACCCATGAAAATGACTCTACTTAGTACGGCTTTTCAAACATCCTAGGACACTTAAACCTAAAGCTTTGATACCAAGTTTGTCACTCCCCGAGCTACCCCTGAGACGCGGACACGGGACCTAGGACCACAGGTGATCCCAAGCTAACCCTGCTGGCATGATCATAAGCATACTAAAGATAATAAACTGATGCGAAAGCTAAATCATAAATAAACTGAAAAGATGGGGAATACCCATATACTATAAATGAGATAAATGAAAATTGATGAGTTTAATACAAGGAAGATATTAACTCAATACTAAGCTGAATCTATCTATGTCTGAAATAAGCCTCTAAACTGACTAGAAATGTTGGGACATGCCCCAACTAGATCTAACAAAACTGAAACTGAAGACTAAAAGCAATAAAGATAAACATGTCACTAGTCCTCGAAGAATGAGGACTCACCACTGATGCTGCTGAACTAAAGAT
>NW_006239251.1:340989-341382 GCF_000226075.1 Solanum tuberosum | reverse complement strand
TTTTTTGAAAACAATTCAACATCATATTATACTTTGATCATTGATGAATTGGGAAGTCATACTGCATAAACATTGATGATATATCTAGATACCATACTATTCATACATTGATGACCTACTCAATTGTCATACTAATCGTGTTTTAGAAGCTCTTTCTCAAAACTTATCTAAATTTTCTCAAAAACTCAGTTTAAAACTCAATTGTTGTCTTAAAGAAAAGCTTCTCAAGATTTATAACTCAAAATAGGGTTTATGCTGAAATATACTGATAATGTGGCATAAAACCGGAGCATGTATATCTGAATAACTGAAATATCTGACCTAGCATGTGTAATTCAAGAACTAATGAAATACATAGCTAGGGTTCTGAAGTTTATGTAAGAAACTGAGAAA
>NW_006239251.1:316177-340481 GCF_000226075.1 Solanum tuberosum | reverse complement strand
TCAATCAATCGACGGTCCGTCGATTGGGTCCGTAGGTCAAGTTTGCCCGACAGGGCTTCACTAAAACGAGCATAACTTTTTACTTGGAGATGGAATTTTAGAAAACTCAGTGGCGTTGAAAAGAGGATTCATGTGTCTATCATATAGTAGGTCATGGGCTACCTAATTCCTTTTGTGCTAAGAGTGACGACCATTTGAATTTGACCCAATTAGCAATTTCCCTCTAATTGGCTGCTGACTTTCACCTACCACGGACACTGACCACGGACTTAGCCATGGGTCTGTCCGTGAGTCGGGACTTAGCCAATTTTCTGAGCTGGTTTGGGGAGGTGTTGCAGTGGTGAACCACGGGCCGACGTCTGACCTACGGTCCGTGGATGGTGACCGTAAGTTGCACCTGTAACTTCTCAAAATCTACATTTTTGGTCTGTTTCGGATATAGGGTGTTACAATTTTAGCTCAACAAATCCAAGGGTTAATAAGCTGGTGGAGTCGATTTTTGAGTTAGTTCATTCTGATGTTTGGGGGCCATGTCCTATTGTTTCCAAAATTGGATATAAGTATTTTGTCACATTTGTGGATGATTTCTCTCGAATGACTTGGATTTATTTTATGAAGAGTCATTCTGAAGTGTTTACTCATTTTTGTGCCTTTTATGCGGAGTTCAAAACTCAGTTCAATACTTCGGTGCGTATTCTAAGGAGTGACAATGCTAAAGAATATATGTCAGAATTGTTCCAATCCTACATGAGACAATACGGTATTCTCCATCAGACTTCATATGTTGATACACCCTCTCAAAATGGAGTTGCCAAGAGAAAGAATAGGCATTTGCTTGAGACAGCTCGAGCACTTTTGTTCCAAATGACTGTCCCTAAACAATTTTGGGCCGATGCAGTCTCTACAGCTTGGTTCTTGATTAATCGGATGCCATCGACTGTTCTTGTTGGTAATGTGCCTTACAATGTTCTTTTACCAAACAAGTAAATATTTCCAGTGGAGCCTAAGGTGTTTGGAAGCACATGTTATGTTCGAGATGTTCCGCCATTTGTTACCAAGTTGGACCCTAAAGCATTGAAGTGTGTTTTCTTAGGTTATTCTCGCCTTCAGATGGGGTATCGATGCTATTCTACAGAGCTTGGTAAATATTTGGTATCAAATGATGTGGTATTTTCAGAGATGACACCATTCTTCCATGCACTTCCCAGTTCGACAACTCAGGGGGAGGAAGATGAATGGTTAGTCTATCAAGTTACTCGTGCTGTGACAAAACAATTAGATGATGTCCTTCAATCTCTTAGTTCCCCTATTGAACACCATTTGACTACTGGGCCCACATCTTATGCTCTGGCAAGACCACCAATTGTTCAAGTTTATTCGAGAAGACGAGAGATCAATGATACATATTCTGCACCGGTTCCTTTGTTATTAAATCTTTCTTCACCCAATCCTTTTGGATGATCTTGATCTCCCTATTGCTCTTCACAAAGGTAAAAGGACTTGTCATTCGACGTATTCCATTGCTAATTTTGTTTCTTATGACCACTTATTCTCTACGTCAAGGTCCTTGGTTGCTTCATTAGACTCTATCTCTGTACCCAAAACAATGAAGAAAGATTTTAATCATCCTGGATGGTATGCTGCAATGCTTGAGGAAATACATGCCTAAGAGGAAAATCACACGTGGGATTTGGTGGATTTACCTAGTGGGAAGAAACTAGTGGGATGTAAGTGGGTGTTCACAGTTAAAGTAAATTCAGATAGTTTTGTGGCAAGACTTAAGGCCAGGCTTGTGGCTAAAGGGTATGCTCAGACTTATGGGGTGGATTATTCAGATACTTTCTCTCCAGTTGCCTAACTAACTTTCGTCCACTTGTTCATTTCTCTAGCTGCTTCAGAGAATTGGCCTTTACATCAGTTGTATATCAAAAATGCATTCCTTCATAGTGATCTTCAAGAGGAAGTATATATGGAGCAACCACATGGTTTTGTTGCTCAGGGGGAGTATGGGAGTGTGTTATTTGAAAAAGTCTTTGTATGGCTTGAAACAGAGTCCGCGAGCTTGGTTTGGGAAGTTAAGCAAGGTAGTCCTGGAGTTTGGGATGAAAATGAGCAAATGTGATCACTCAGTCTTCTACCGACAATCAGCAATTGGCACTATCCTACTGGTTGTGTATGTTGATGACATTGTCATCACAGGAAGTGATTATGCGGGGATCTCTTCCCTCAAATCTTTCTTGCATACTAGGTTTCATACAAAAGACTTGGGTCAGTTGAAATACTTTTTGGGTATAGAGGTGAATAGAAACAAAAAGGTAATTTTGTTGTCTCAGAGAAAGTATATCCTTGATCTTCTAGTTGACACTGGTAAGTTAGCAACTAAACCTTGTAGTACCCCAATGGTTCCCAATGTGCAGCTTATGATAGATGACGGCGACCTCTTTGATGATCTCGAGAGATAGAGGAGGTTAGTTGGGAAGTTAAACTACCTCAGTGTGACTCGTCCAAACATTGCTTTTGCAGTAAGTGTTGTCAGCCAATTTATGTCCTCGCCTACAGTCAAACATTGGGAAGCTTTGGAGCAGATTTTATGTTACTTGAAAGGAGCCCCTGGACTTGGGATATTGTATAGAAATCATGGTCATACTCGTGTTGAGTGTTTTGTTGATGTTGATTATGCCGGATCCAAAATTGACAGGAGATCGACTACAGGCTATTGTGTCATTGTTGGAGGGAACCTAGTTTCATGGAGAAGTAAGAAGCAAAGTGTTGTATATCGATCTAGTGTAGAATCTGAGTACAGAGCTATGTCACCGTATACATGTGAGATTGTGTGGATACATCATCTTCTAACTGAAATTGGGTTAGAACATCATACACCAGCAAAACATTGGTGTGATAATCAAACTGCCTTGCATATTGCCTCAAATCCAGTGTATCATGAAAGAACTAAGCTTATTGAGGTTTATTATCATTTTATTCGTGACAAGATTCAGGAAAACTTTATTTCCACTGGCTATGTGAAGACATGAGAGCAAGTAGTTGATTTACTCACAAAGGCATTGAATGGAACTCGAGTTGATTATCTTTGTAACAAGCTGGGCATGATCAATATATATGCTCCAGCCTGAGGGGGACTGTTATAGAATGTATATAGACTTAAATCTAGTAATATACATAGCTATATTTAGGTAGCAGATTTATAGGAATCACTGCAGATTCATAGGAATCACTGCAGATTCATAGGAATCAGTCTTAATTTCTTTCCTTAGTTAGCACCTAATGTATTGTATATATTCACTGTTAATCTATTGCAATAAGACAATATATATTTTCCATTGAATTATAATTATCAAAATAATTATAACTCTCTCTCTCACACACACATATAAGGAGTAAAAGAACAATTCCAGAGGAGATTAAAGATTATTTAAGATTAGAGTTTGATCAAATACTTGTCTGAACATCATGTGTGGTTCTTTTCTACTGTATTCTCTTTGTGTGGGTGATAGACCGACCATCCTTGAACACTAACACAAACTTAAAGTAAGTAAATATTAATTTGTAATGGAAGTAGTAAATCCTTTGAAAGGGCAAAGCCTCAAATCCAAATTAAAAGGTGTATATTAATTGAAGAACTATTATACCTACTGAATTGCATATTCGTTGGTTTTCTATAACTGGACGAAGTGTCTAGAAATCACGATCAAGAAATTGATCAATTCCTGATTCTTCATGTCACGACCCGAGCCTACGCCGTGGACGTACCTAGCACTCGATAATCATTGATGGTCCCCAAGCGAACCCTTATCCTGGCTAACTACAAGGGAAAGACTAACTTAAGCATACATAAGCATCAAATTGAAATAAATACTAAATCAACAATGTATTAAATCTCAAAACTCTTTGAATATACTGAGTATTAAACGTAAGTTTTAAAGAAAACTTCTGAAACTGAAAATCTCCAAAACACTCTATCTATGAAGCTCTATTGTACAAGTGGATCCACTTATACCTTTTCCGGGTATAGAACACCTCAACTAAGTGGATCCACTAAGCTCTGCCAGAAGGCACTTAAGATTTATCTAAAACCTATGATCTTGTACCCATGTTGGCATACATGGTTTATGAGGAATGTGAGTTGTTTGGACTCATCCCCATATCGGTGCTCAATACTACTCCCAATGATATATACTCGTGCTCAATGTTTAAAAACATACTCTTCCTCTGGTTTGAGATAATTGCTCAAACTATCCTCTTAAAAGAGGTAACTTCTCTGAAATATCTTTGAACTCATTAACTCTTTTTATAAATCGAAGTTTCTCTTTTTCTCAATGTAAAAATTGATACCTTTTGGGAATACTCAGTTCCCTAATACTCTTACTCAATTCATATTTGAAAACTCTTTCTCAAAAATATATCAAAATCATATCGTGATATGATCATTGATGACTCAGGAAGTCATATTGCATAAACATTGATGGCATATTTAGATACCATATTGTTTAAACATTGATGGCATACTCGACTGTTATACTAATCATGTTTTTAAAAACTCTTTCTCAAAACTCATCTTTAATTCTTCAAAAACTCAGTTTAAAATAAAAATGATTGCTTTAAAAGATTCTCAGAAATAATAACTCCAAAATAGGGTTCATGCTAAAATATAGGCATGGACAAATCAAACTCAAGGATCCCAATAACAATTTAGAAAACTCAATTCTCAGAACTCAAAACTCAATGATACTACTCATCTTAAGAATGCTCAATTAATACGATTCATGCTGAAATATAAACAAGAAAATGCTTCCAAAATCTCCACCCCAAGCTTCCAAAATGAAGATAAAGTGAAATGGAAGAAAGGGGGCTGATTTTAGCCATTAATTGAATATTTGACCACGAGTTGACTATGTTGAATGAGGTCAACATCAGCAAAATTAGTAACTTATTAAAGTCTCCGAACAGACCCTCGAGATTCATTCGAGACTCGATAAAAAAAACAAATATGCTACCCTACTAAATTTGACATTTGGACTCAATGGAATCGTCGGATTTCTGAAAAAAAATTGTTTTGACAGAAATACCCTCCTGGACCTCTCTTTAGGCCTTAAGCTCAACTTCTCGCCTAAACACCCAACTCTCAACCTAAGGTCTCGAAAACCTTACCAACCACTCTACTTGTTCAAACTTGGCGTTCCGAATACGATGGAACAAACGGAATTCCCATCCAATGCTCAAAACTCAAAATGTTGACCAAACTCAACCTATCAAGAATTTTCAACTCAAAAAGAGTCAAATTATTTAAAACACACTCGATCACATTGGGGACTACACCAACCATCCTTGAAACACAAACTAATCAACAAAATGCTACAAGGAAGGGAATAATGGTCATTTCACAATTAAGAACAAAATTACAAACAATGAGACATTACAAGTCGACCTCCTATTAATTTTGGATCCATTATAGTCTGCATCTACAGATTATCCAACACGGGTATGATTGTGATTGCTATACAATATGCCAAGTCCAAGGGCCCTTTACAAAGTAACATAGAATTTTGTGTCAAGGCTTCCCAATGTTTGATCGTAGGCACAAATATGAATTGGCTAACACCACTTACCACAAAAGCAATATCCAGATGAGTCACATTAAGGTAGTTTAATTTTTCAACAAACCTTTTATATTTCTCAGGATCATTAAAAGGAACAACATCATCTTTCATAAGATGCACGTTGGGAACCATTGGAGTACTGCAAGGTTTGGCTGCCAACTTTGAGATTTCTGCAAGTACGTGAAGAATAGAGATAGAAAAAGTTCCCTTCTTGCTTCTATTAACTTCTACTCCCAAAAAGTTATCTTAACTGACCTAATTCTTTCTTATGAAATTTAGAATATAGGAAAGATATTGCATAATCATGTAACACCTAAGATTTGGAAAAGAAGGAAAATATTTTTTTGGATTGCAGGTTGTGTCTACGGTTCCTATCTAAGGACCGTAGAAGATTCTACTAGTCGTAGATGGCAACTGTACGAAGGGGGAAATAATTTTTTTAAATCAAGTCTCGGTACCTTTTTTACGGTTCACCAGGGTGGTTCGTCATTCCTTGTACAAGTCGTAGATAGGTCTCACAGGTGAGTCCAAGACTTAGTTAAATTTTAAGGGTCAAAGTGGGGTTCTACGGTTGTTTCTATGGACCGTAGGAAGGCCTACGAGACGTAGAAATGTTCCGAAAAAAAAGATAGTGAAATTATGGTCCCACTACTTAGTCTATGATTGACTTGTATGGACCGTAGAATTTCCTACGGTCCGTAGGTCTGAACCGTAGGCCGAAGTCCGACAGTTATTTAAAGGGTCTTTTCTCTAATTATTTTAAATCAAAACTATGTCGTTTTTCCTTCTACCTTAATCCCTATAGAAATGTTTTAAGCCCCAAATAACCCACTTTCAACTCAATCTCCTAAATTCCCTAAAGCTCACCAAAGTCATCTTCTCAAATTCTCTTAAGACTAAGGAAGAAGAAGAGCTAGGATTCCATCCAAGTTTTCAATCCTCCATTCTTCTTGGCCTTTAGGCATTAAGGTATGCGAGTATTCACCCATGGATTACTTTTCTCCATGGGGTCCTCAAAGGTTTTCAAATTCTCCTTTTAATTTTATTGATTCAAGTTAGGGTTTCAATTCAATCTCAGGGGTTTTATTCAATTGTGAATGATTATTGTTAGTTAAGTTTTCTAATGCATGATTCAATGTTAATACATGATATGTAGTTGAAATTAAGTTGACCCATGCCTAAATTATGATTTTTTAACTATGAAGCAATGATGAACTCATAAACCTATGAATTATGAAATTTATGAAGATATACATGTCTTTCTAAAGTTATTATAAATGAATTTTAGGATGTTTTGAAAGGAAAGTATCAATGCTATTATGAGAGTTTTTTTCACATGCTATTATGATCATGATTGTGAAAGATATTTCTCACATATGGATTCACTTTGATGAAATTAAAGGTTTTCTCGTCAATGTTGAATTATGTTTAAGGAGCTATTCTATGTTTTTGTTTTAAAATATGTGGATTAGTATTGATCATTTCCTTACCTATGTTAAATTGATATTTGACTTCTTATCTATTCCATTAGGATTTAGACTTAGCACATAGAGGATTTGAGGTGGAAGCTTAAATAGGGTAGTCTCTAGTAGCAACCTTTAGTCCCAAACTTCGCGCTCCCGTAGGATTGTCTTAAATGACCTAAATAGTAGATCCACTTTAGCAAAACATGATATGTACGGATTCTACCATGGAAAGTAGTTTCCCCTTCTTTCGGTACAAGGAATATACCGGATTTCATGATATAGCTCTCATGGTCTTGTTGTCGATTAAAGTTAAAATTCCACAAAATTGACTATGTTTTCTTCAAAAAATTTCTTATGTCCTTTATTCCAAATGCATTGACTACATCCTATAATTTCCATGTTTTATTTCTTTATGTTAAAATGTCCAATTATTGATCATGTCTACATGTTTTAAACCATTTATACTATCATGTTTATGTTGATGCATATGTCCCCATACTTAGTACATTCCATGTACTAATGCATACTTGTGCCTACATTATCTCATGAATGAGGGTACGACGGTCCTACTCCGCACACTCGTGGCAAGAAATCCCCTGGGTGCTTAAGTTGATTGGTGAGTCCTCATGATCCGAGGACTGAGACATTGTATATCTTTTATGTCTTTTCTATTCAAACTTTGTAAATAATAAATGAGTTACGTCTTAATCTCTTTCCTCGTGATGTATTAGATGGCTTTGAGACTTATGTTAGACTTATGCTTTGTTAATATTTTGATATATGATGTATTCTAGGTGGCTTTTGTAGGACCTCTCGGGGTCTTATACGCCATGCTACACCTACGGGGTACCCTTGGGTGGTGAAAAACTTGGTATTCAGAGAACAAGGTTTAGAAAGGTCCTAGGATGTCTCATAAGTCACGTCGAGTAGAATCTTGATCATAAATAGGAAATGCGCCACATTTATGAATAGGAGTCTATAAGATGTTTAGGAAATTCTGCTTCTTTCATCATTCTAAATTCTTGCGGTTGAGTTAACTCTAAATGTCTCACTTATTATCCTTATCTAATACTTTTCAAGATATGACCCCTCAAGAGCTTATTTTAGGAGGAATATGAATGAGAATGTGGAACGAGAATCTCTTCAAGAAGCACCTCAAGTTCCGGCCTACCTTTTAGTCGAACAAGTGACTAATGCGAAGTTTCAAGTAGCTTTTCAAGTGTTGGCTCAAGCTGTGACTGCTCAAGCCAATAGGTAGGTTATGGTCCCCGTGAACCCAAATATGGGTATGGCTGCATCTAGAGTGAGGAACTTCACTTATATGAATCTCACGCCCAAGGTGGAGGAAGTTCAAGAGTTCATTGATGAGGTATAAAAGGAGTTGATGATCATAGGAGTGACGGCAGTGGAAAAGGTCGAATTTACCTCTTATCAACTTAAGGGTGTTGCTCAAATTGTGTTCAACCGATGGAAGGAAGAGAGGACAGTTGATATGGCTCCTCTTGATTGGGAAAAGTTTAAGGTTGCTTTCCTTGATAGGTTATTTTCCCTTGAGATGAGGGAAGCAAACATACTTGAGTTCATCAACCTTCGTCAAGGAAATATGAATGTGAAGGAGTATGCCTTGAAGCTCATGCAAGCTTTTAGATATTCTCCTACAATGGTTGCTGATCCTAGGGCAAGGATGAGCAAGTTTGTTTCGAGAGTATCTGAGTTGGTGGTGAAAGAATGTCATACCACTATGATCATCAATGAATTAGACATTTCTCATTTAATGGTTCATGCTCAATAAATTAAAGAGGAGAAGCTTAAGGAAAGGTCTAGAGAGGTAAAGAAGGCAAAGACTGGTGATGGTGACTTTTCACATTCAAGGTCCGACAGACATGATCATTCTAAGTTCCGACAAAGGTTTTCCGGTCAAGGTTCCTCCAATGTTTTGGCTCCTAAGTTTAACAAAGAAAATATGTCTAACTCTAAGACTCAAAAAGGAAATAGTGGTGGAAATGGATATTCGTTTCCCATATGCCAAAAGTGTGGTAACAGTCATCTGAGAAAATGCTTGATTGCTACAGATAATTTCTTTGGTTGTGGTAAAAGTGGTCACTACTTGAGGTATTTTCCATCTATAAATGACAAAGGAAAGTATGGTAGGCAAGATCCACGTTGTTGTTGGGTTCAAGTTTTCCAAAGAAAATTTCGTTTTATGCACTTCAGACTTGTCATGATCAAGCGGGTTCTCCCGATGTTGTTACCTCTATGTTGAATGTCTTTCATCTTGATCTTTATTCCTTGCTGGATCCCGGTTCTACCTTATCTTTTGTGGCGCCCTATGTGGCTATGAGATTTGATGTTCTTCTGGATGTATTGTTGGACCTTTTTTTGTCTCTCTACTTTTATTGGTAACTCTAATGTGGCTAAGAGAGTCTATTGAAATTGTGTCGTCTCCTTATCCAATAGAGTCACTCATGTTGATCTAGTAGAGCTTGATATATTAGGCTTTGATGTTATTCTTGGTATAGATTAGATCCATTCATGTTAAGCTTTTATTGATTGTAGTACCCGATTGGTTAAGTTCCATTTTCTAAATGAGTCCATCCTAGAGTGGAAAGGGGGAATTTCTATGCCTAAGGATCAATTTGTTTATTGACTTAAAGCTACAAAAATGATGTCTAAGGGTTTCATATATCTTCTTGTTCGGGTTTGGGATACGGATTTCGAAACCCTTACTATTGAGTTAGTCCCTGTTGTAAATGAATTTATGGAAGTGTTTCCCAATGATCTACTCGGTGTTCCTCCCAAAAGGGAAATAGACTTCAGTATTGACCTTCTCCCAGATATGCAACCTATCTCTATTCCTTCTTACAACATGGCCCTGATAGAACCTAAGGAATTGAAAGATTTGTTAGATAAGGGTTTCATCCCACTGAGTATCTCTCCATAGGTGCTCTCATATTGTTTTCTCATAAGAAGGATGGTTTCATTCGTATGTGTATCGACTACCAACAATTGAACAAAGTCACCATTAGGAACAAGTACCCTCTTCCGAGGATTGATGATTAATTCGATCAACTCCAAGGAGCAAGCTACTTCTCTAAGATCGACCTCTGGTTGGGTTATCACCGGTTGAGGGTAAAGAAGGATGACAGTCCGAAGACGCTGTTTTGGACTTGGTATGATCATAATGAGTTCTTAGTAATGTCGATTGGGTTGAATAACACTCCAGCCGCATTTATGGACTTAATGAAATAGGGTATTTGAAAAATACCTTGATATGTTTGTGATCTTATTTATTGATGACATTTTGATTTACTCAAGGAGTGAGGATGAGCATGCCGATCATTTGAGGATTGTGTTAAAAGTCCTTAAGGAACAACAACTCTTTGCAAAGATTAGTAAATGCAAGTTTGGTTATGATCTATGACTTTTCTTTGTCACATTGTCTCCATCAAGGAAATTGAGGTAGATCCTAAGAAAATGAATGCGGTTAAGAGTTGGCATAGACCTCTATCCCCTTCGGATATTCAAAGTTTCTTGGATTTGATGGGTTACTTTTGTAACATCTCGCCAAATTGAAATAACTAGGAGTAAGTTAAGAATTGGAAATAATCATTTTTAGAAAGAATATAAAAATCTCGAAATGTTGTTAAGTATGTTAAGTTGGATTTTTGGTCAACTTCAAACGACCATAATTTCTAGCTCAGGATGAGTTAGGTGTGTTTGCAGATATCGTAGGAAAGATCTTGGAATAATTTTTCCAACCCCGCAGAGTTTGCGCGATTCCAAATTCGTATGAGTGAGTTATCCCCATTCGAAATTGGGCTGTTCAAATAAGCAAATGTCCAATCCGGATTTTTAAAGGGTAGTTTGGCTTTTTCCATACCCAACTTAATTAATTCGTTTTTGGTAATTATTCTAAGGTCTTAACTGATAAGATTCATTTACGCTTTCAAAAAATATAGTTAGGGTTTTTAGAGGAAGAATGCTAGAAAAATGAGAAGAGGAAAAGCAAGATTCGTCATTTCATAAGGAATTGATTGGGGATTTCATCAAGGATTTGATCCTACAAGGTATGTGAGGCTTTCATAACATTGGATTCGTTCACCCATGTGTCAAACATGTTTATTTAAGCGCGAATTCGTCCTAAAAGAGTTTGAAAGTTGATGTTTTTTATATTTATTTTTGAATTTGATGTCGTTTTTGAATTGGGTTGAGATTGAGAAGTTTCTGAGATCATTACGTCAAATTATTGGGTTGTTTGAAGTTAGGTTCTTAGGTACATTTGTTGGGTATCTGCATCTAAAAAGAATTTGGGAAAAAAAACCGAGTTTAGGCGAATTGGGGCAGGAAAACGAAGAAGGAAAAATAGTCAGCCAAATCTGGGTGCTAACTCTGCGTCGCAGACATGCTCCCCAGATTTGGGAAAAATTCTTTCGCGGAGCGGAGCAGTCACGGACCGTTTTGCCATAAAAAGTACTTTCGCGACCAAAAATTTAAATACATCTCCACGTCGCGGACCTGCTTTTAGACATATATTTTTTTTATCTTTTCTCATGTTTAGCTATCTAAAAACACTCCTAAACATCATGAGATCTTTCCTATCACAAATCACAATCCTTGAATGCCTAATCAAATTCAAGGAAAGTTAAGAGTCAAGTTTAGAAGTTAATAAGCAAGTCAAGAGAAGTTCATTAAAGTCTTCACAAACGTTTAAACATTGTTCTAAGACTTAAGTTTTAAGTTAAGAAAAGAGTAAAGAGTTGAGTTCATTTCCCAAAAGTTATAGGGAACTAAGTATTCCCAAGAGTTTAAAATGTTTTCACATTTGAACAAGAAAGGGAAACACTGATTTCCAAGAGAGCTTTCAAGCTAAGTTTTGAGTAATTATCTCAAACCAAAGAAAGAAGTTTGTTTTAAAACATATGAGCTAAGTATATTTTGGGAGTAGTATTGAGCACCGATATGGGGATGCGAGTTCATATAAACTCAAATCTCTATAAACCATATAGCAATCATGGGTAGTAAAGGATCATACTTTTTAGATGATTCCTTAAGTGCTTTTTAGCATAGACTAGTGGATCAACTTAGTTAAGGTGTTCTATATGACAGCAAAGTATAAGACAGTTCTGGCAACGTGGGAAAGACGTTGTATCACCACTTAGGCCCATAGTGGTGATTGTCGGTTAGAGAATCTCCCACAGAAACTATATTACTTTGATATATGAGTAAAGTTGAGTTTGTTATTGCATATCTTTAACAAATTGAGTTGTTATTTACTGCTCTAAATGCTTTGTATAAATTGCACTATTATTGTTATTTTACACTACATTTTGAGTTGAGTTATTCATGAGTTGAGCAAAGCCAAGGTAAGTGTTCCTTTCAGATCCTTTTCAAGTTTAAGTTGTGTTTAGCATTCTAACTCGCATACTCGTACATTCAATGTACTGATGCCAATTGGCCTGCATCGTCTTATGATGCAGACACAGGTAACTAGGATCAGCATCCAGCACCTCATTGATCCAGTTGAGCACTCAGAGTCAGTTGGTGAGCCTCTTAGCATTCCAGAGGACTCTTTTTGTCAGTTGTTTTTCTATTTTTTAGTTGTTAGGATGATTGGGGGTCATGTCCCGACATCTCTCTTTGTTTTAGTAGCTTCATAGACAGATAGTTAGAGTCTTTAGTCTTATTCATTTCAGTTGTATACATTTAAGACTTGAGTTGCCATTTTGGCTAAGTTATTATTTCATAAGTTATTTGAGTTATATTTTTATGTTTAAGTCTTCCGCTGAGTAGGTAAGCCAGGCCAACGGTTCGCTTGGGGCCAGCAATGGTTCTAGAGTGCCAGGCACATCCGGGGTTTAGGCTCGGGGAGTGACAAACTTGGTATCAGAGTTCAAGAGTCCTAGGGAGTCTATGAAGCCGTGTCAGTAGAGTCCAAGTTGTCGGTGTGAATCGTGCCACATCTATAATTAAGAGGCTGCGACACTTAGGAAAATTTCTCACTTCTTTCATACTCATTTCGTGTGTTAGAGTTTGATCTCTAAAAAGTTTCTTTCTAATTCGTGCTTGCGCGTGTTTTTTAGTTAATCATGCCTCCACAAAGAGCTGTCATAGGTCGTCCTGCTAGACGTATTGTTGAGGAGCAAGGGGTGCCCAATGCACCTAAAGTGCAACCCAAGGAGAGGTCACCAATGTTGAGTTACGTGAGGCTATAAGGATGCTAAGTCAAGATGTGACTAACCAAGTTGGGCAACAAAGAAAAGCTCAACAAGAAGAGGCTGACATTTCAAGGATTCGTGAGTTCTTGAGGATGAACCCTACAAGTTTCATTGGTTCGAGCACTTCTGAGGATCCAGAGAATTTTATTGAGGAGCTGCAAAAGGCATTTGATGTCATGCACGTTGCTGATACTGAGAGGGTGGAACTAGTTACATACCAAATTAAAGGTGTCACTAGGATTTGGTTCGATCAATGGAAGAAGAATAGAGCTGAGGATGCACCACTTGCGAGTTGGGCTTGTTTTGAAGAGGCCTTTTTGGGGCATTTCTTTCCTCGAGAACTAAAAAAAGCTAATGTACGAGAGTTTCTTACCCTTAAGCAAGAGTCACTAAGTGTTCATGAGTATGGGTTGAAGTTCACCCAACTATCCCGTTATGCTCCAGAGATGATTGCGGATATGAGGAGTAGAATGAGTTTGTTTGTTTCTGGGTTGTCTCGTCTATCAAGAAAAGAGGGCAAGGTAGCGATGCTAATTGGGGACATAGATATATCGAGGTTGATGGTATATGTTCAGCAGGTTGAGGAAGAGAATCTAAAGGATAGGGAGGAGTTTAGAAACAAAAAGACTAAGAAAGGGAATGAGTCCGGGCAGCAGAAAAGTAATGTGAACCGTTCGTCCTTTCAACAAAAGCAAAAGGGACCTGCTTCATCATCTGCTAGTGCACCCTGCACCCAGAAACAAAGGTGAGTATAATAGTCAGAATTCCAAGCATTTCAGGGCTAAACCTACCCAATCTCAGGGTAGTGTGGCACAATGAGGTAATTGGGCTCCTGCATGTGCTAAGTGTGGTAGAACCCACCCAGCAAAGTGTCGTGATGGCCAGTCAGATTGTTTAAGTGTGGGTAAGAGGGTCACTTCATGAAGGAGTGTCCTAAGAACCGGCAAGGTAGTGGAAATCAGGGCAATAGATCCCAATCTTCATCAATTGCTCAACCAGACAGGGCTGCACCTAGAGGAGCTACATCCGGTACAGGCAGAGGAACAAACCGTCTTTATATGATCACTAGTCGCCAAGAGCAAGAGAACTCTCCAGATGTTGTCACTAGTATGATCAAAGTCTTTACTCTTAATGTTTATGCTTTGCTAGACCCAGGAGCAAGTTTATCTTTTGTGACTCCTTATGTTTCAAATAAGTTTGATATTCTTCCTGAGAAACATTGTGAACCCTTTTGTGTTTCAACACCTGTTAGGGAGTTTATTCTAGCTGAGCGAGTATATCGTGATTGTGTTATTTCAGTCAATCACAAGGACACCATGGCTGATTTAGTTAAGTTAGACATGGTAGATTTTGATGTCATTCTTGGTATGGACTAACTTCATGCATATTATGCCTCAGTTGATTGTAGAACTCGAGTTGTCAAGTTCCAATTTCCAAATGAGCCAGTCTTAGAGTGGAAAAGTAGTTCAGCAGTGCCTAAGGGTCGTTTCATTTCATACCTTAAGGAAATAAAGTTAGTTTCCAAGGGGTGTGTCTATCACTTAGTTCAAGTTAATTACTTTAGTGTTGAGATACCTCATATTCAGTCAGTTTCAATAGTAAGAGACTTTCCAGAAGTCTTTCCTGATGATCTTCCCGGATTTGCCCCTGAGAGAGAGATAGGCTTCGGTATAGATGTTCTTCTAGATACTCGTCCTATCTCTATTCCGCCATATAGAATGGCACCAGCAGAGTTGAAAGAGCTTAAAGAGCAGTTGAAAGATCTCCTTGATAAGGGTTTCATTCAACCAACTGTCTCACCTTGGGGCACTCCGTTCTTATTTTTGAGAAAAAAGGATGGTTCCTTAGGATATGTATATATTACTGCCAGTTGAATATCGTTACCATCAAGAATAAGTATCCTCTTTCGAGAACTGATGAACTTTTCAATCAGCTTCATGGTGCTACTTATTTCTCTATGATAGACCACAGATCAGGCTACCATCAGTTGAAAGTAAGGGAATGTGACATTCCAATGACAGCTTTCAGAACCCATTATGGTCATTATGAGTTCCTAGTCATGTCCTTTGGCTTGACCAATGCGCCTACAGCATTCATGGACCTTATGAATAGAGTTTTCAAACCTTATTTAGATATGTTTGCTATCGTCTTCATTGATGACATACTAATCTATTCAAGGAATGAAGAACATCATGCTAGTCATCTCAGAATAGTTCTTCAGACTCTGAAAGATAAAGAGTTGTATGCCAAGTTCTCTTAGTGTGAGTTTTGTCTTGAGTCTGTGGCATTCTTAGGCCACATTGTATCTGGAGAGGGAATTAAAGTTGATACTCAGAAAATTGAGGCAGTACAGAATTGGCCTAGACCCACATCTCTAACTGATATTAGGAGTTTCTTGGGTTCAGTTGGCTATTATAGAAGGTTCTAGAGGGGTTATCATCCATTTCATCCCCTTTGACCAAGTTAACTCAGAAAACAATGAAGTTTCAATGGTCTGAAGCTTGTGAGAAAAGCTTTCAGGAATTGAAAAAGAGGTTGACTACTCCCCAGTGTTGACCTTACCAGAAGGTACTCAAGGTTTTATGGTGTATTGTGATGCATCTAGAGTTGGTTTGGGTTGCGTGTTAATGCAGAATGGCAAGGTAATAGCTTATGCTTCCAGACAGTTGAAAGTTCATGAGAAGAATTACCCAACCCATGACTCAGAGTTGGCTGTTGTAGTATTTGCTTTGAAGATATGGCGTCATTATTTGTATGGTGTTTATGTAGATGTATTCATTGATCACAAGAGTCTTCAATATGTGTTCACTCAGAAAGAGCTTAATCTCAGACAAAGAAAGTGGTTAGAATTACTCAAGGATTATGACATGAGTATTCTTTACCACCCAGGTAGGCTAATGTGGTTGTTGATGCTTTAAGTAGGTTGTCTATGGGTAGTACCACCCATGTTGAGGAATAAAACAGAGATTTAGTGAAAGATGTGCATAGACTTGCACGCTTGGGAGTCCGACTAATAGATTCCACAGAAGTAGGAGTAGTGGTGATGAATGTGGCTGAATCATCATTAGTGTCAGAAATAAAAGAGAAGCAGGACCAAGATCCCCATTTTGCTTGAATTGAAGGCAAATGTTCAAAAGCAGAAAGTTATGACTTTTGAACAAGGGGGAGATGGTGTATTGAGGTATCAAGGCAAATTGTGTGTGCCAAGGTGATGAACTCCAAGAGAGGATCATGGAGGAAGCTCATAGCTCCAGATATTCCATTCATCCGAGTTCCACAAAGATGTATCGTGACTTGAGAGAAGTGTATTGGTGGAATAGCACGAATAAGGGCATTGCAGAGTTTGTTGCTAAGTGTCCAAACTGCCAACAAGTTAAAGTAGAGCATCAAAGGCTTGGTGGTATGGATCAGAATATAGAACTTCCAGAATGGAAGTGAGAGTTGATTAATATGGATTTCATCACAGGTTTGCCGAGGTCTCGCAGGCAGCATGATTCGATTTGGATGATTGTTGATAGAATGACAAAATCAGCAAATGTTTTGCCGATAAAGACTACCCATTCAGCAAAGAATTATGCCAAGTTATATATTCAAGAGGTAGTAAGACTTCATGGATTCCCTCTTTCAATTATATCAAACAGAGGTGCACAATTTACTGCCCAGTTTTGGAAGTCATTCCAAAAAGGCTTGGGTTCAAAGGTGAACTTAAGTACTGCCTTTCATCCTCAGACAAATGGGCAAGTAGAGCGCACTATTCAGACCTTAGAGGATATGTTGAGGGCTTGTGTGATTAATTTGAAAGGTAATTGGGATGATCACCTACCCCTTATTGAGTTTACTTACAACAATAGTTACCACTCTAGCATCCAAATGGCTCTTTATGAAGCTCTTTATGGGAGAAGATGTAGATCTCTTATTGGATGGTTTGAAGTTGGTGAATCAGGGTTGATAGGACCAGATTTAGTTCATCAAACTATGGAGAAGGTGAAAGTGATTCAAGAGAGGTTGAAAACGGCGCAGATCATCAGAAATCCTACACTGATGTTAGGAGAATGGAGTTAGAGTTTGAAGTAGAAGATTGGGTATACTTGAAAGTTTCACCCATGAAGGGTGTTACGAGATTTGGTAAGAAGGGGAAGCTTAGTCCCCGGTATATTGGCCCTTACATACTATCATATAGGGTAGGTAATGTAGCTTATGAGTTAGAGCTACAACAAGAGTTAGCAGCGGTTCATTCGGTTTTTTCACGTCTCCATGTTGAAGAAGTGCATAGGTGATACTTCATTGATCATACCAACTGAATATATTGGGATCAAGGATAGCTTATCTTATAAGGAGATTCCTGTTCAAATTCTAGATCGCCAAGTTCGCAAGTTGAGGACAAAAGAGGTAGCATTAATCAAAGTTCTTTGGAGGAACCAATTTGTTGAGGAAGCTACTTGGGAAGCTGAGGAAGATATGAAGAAGAGATATCCACATCTCTTTGAACCCAGAGAAATTCCAGATCAAGGTACTAAATCTCTTCTAGTACTCTATAATTTATACACTTGATGTGTTAGATTTGCTTGTTGGGTGTTTGAACTAAATGATTAATATTACACCCTTAGCCTAGTAAGAATAATCTCATTCGAGGACGAATGTTCCCAAGGGGGAGATATTCTAACATCTCGCCAGATTGAAACAACTAGGAAGAAGCTAAGAATTGGAAATAACCATTTTTGGAAAGAAAATAAAAATCTGGAAATTTTGTTATGTTAAGTTGGAATTTTGGTCAACTTCCAATGACCATAATTTCTTGCTCAGGATGAGTTAGGTGTGTTTCCAGATATCGTAGGAAAGATCTTGGAATAATCTTTCCAACGTCCCCGAGTTTGCGCGATTCCGAATTTGTGTAAGCGAGTTATACCCATTCGAAGCTGGGCTGTCCAAATAAGGAAATGTCCAACCCGGATTTTTAAAGGGTAGTTTTGTCTTTTCCATACCCAACTTAATTAATTCACTTTTGGTAATTATTCTGAAGTCAAAACTGATAGGATTCAGTTTACGCTTTTGAAAAATAGAATTAGGGTTTTTGGAGAAAGAACGCTAGAGAAAAGAGAAGAGGAAAAGCAAGATTCGTCGTTTCGTAAGGAATTAATTGCGGATTTCATCAAGGATTTGATCCTAGAAGTTATGTGAGGCTTTCATAACGTTGGTTTGTTCATTCATGTTCTAAACATATTTATTTCAGCGTGAATTTGTCCTAAAAGTGTTTGAAAGTTGATGTTCTTGATATGTTTTCTTTAATTTGATGTCGTTCTTGAATTGGGCTGAGATTGAGAAGTTTCTGAGATCATTACATCAAATTATTGAGTTGTTTGAAGTTAGGTTCTTAGGTACATTTGCTGGTTATTTACGTCTAAAAAGAATTTGGGAAAAAGAACCAAGTTTGGGTGAATTGGGGCAGGAAAATGAAAAAGGAAAAATAGTCTGGCAAATTTGGGCACTGGCTCCACGTCGTGGACCTGCTCCCAAATTTGGGAAAATTCTTTCACGAAACAGAGCAGCCAAGGACCGTTCTGCCACAAAAAGTATTTTCGTGACCAAACATTTAAATACATCTCCGCGTCGTGAACCTGCTTTCAGGCAATGATATTTTTTATCTTTTCTCATGTTTAGCTATCTAAAAACACTCCTAAATATCATGAGATCTTTCCTATCACAAATCACAATCCTTGAATCCACAATTCAATTCAAGAAAAGTTAAGAGTCAAGTTTAGAAGTTAATAAGCAAGTCAAGAGAAGTTCATTAAAGTTTTTCAAAAGTCTTTCACAAACGTTTTAACTTTGTTCTAAGACTTACGTTTTAAGTTAAGCAAAGAGTAAAGAGTTGAGTTGATTTCTCCAAAATTTATAGGGAACTAAGTATCCCCAAGAGTTTAAAATGTTTTCACATTTGAACAAGAAAGGGAAACACCGATTTCCAAGAGAGATTTAAAGCTAAGTTTTGAGTAATTATCTCAAACCAAAGAAAGAAGTTCGTATTAAAACATATGAGCTAAGTATATTTTGGGAGTAGTATTGAGCACCGATATGGGGATGCGAGTTCATATTAACTCAAGTATCCATAAACCACGTAGCCATCATGGTAGTGAAGGATCATACTTTTTAGATGATTCCTTAAGTGTTGTTTAGTAGAGACTAGTGGATCCACTTAGTTAAGGCGTTCTATATGATGGCAAAGTATAGTACAGTTCTGGTAGCATGGGCAAGACATTGTATCACTACTTAGGCTCATAGTGGTGGTTGTCGGTTAGAGAATCTCCCACATAAAATATATTACTTTGATATATGAGTAAAGTTGAGTTTGTTATTGCATATCTTTAACAAATTGAGTTGTTATTTACTATTCTAAATTCTTTGTATAAATTGCCCTATTATTGTTGTTTTACACTACATTTTGAGTTGAGTTATTCATGAGTTGAGTAAAGCCAAGGTAAGTGTTGCTTTTAGATCCTTTGCAAGCTTAAGTTGTGTTTAGCATTCCAACTCACATACTCATACATTCAATGTAGTGATGCCAGTTAGCATCCATTGTCTTATGATACATACACAGGTAACCAGGATCAGTATCCAGCGCCACGTTGATCCAGTTGAGCACTCAGAGTCAGTTGGTGAGCTTTTCAGCATTCCGGAGAATTCTTTTTATCAGTTGCTTTTCTAGTTTTTAGTTGTTAGGATGATCGGGGGTCCTGTCCCGACATCCCTCTTTGTTTTAGAGGCTTCATAGACAGATAGTTATAGTCTTTAGTCTTATTCATTTCAGTTGTATACGTTTAAGACTTGAATTTCTATTTTGGCTAAGTTATTATTTCATAAGTTATTGTATGAGATATATTTCTTATGTTTAAGTCTTCCGCTGAGTAAGTAAGTCAGGCCAAGGGTTCGCTTGGGGCTAATAATGGTTCTATAGTGCCAGCCACACCCGGGGTGTAGGCTTGGGGAGTGACAACTTTAAAAGTTTTGTGGAAGAATTTTTTATTGATTGCCTATCCATTGACGGTATTAACCCAAAAGAAAGTCAAGTTCTTATGGTTAGAAGCTTGTGAGAAGAGTTTTCAGGAATTAAAAAATAGAATTTAGTCCGCTCCGGTGTTGACATTACTAGAAGGTTCTGATGGGTTTGTTGTTTATTCCGATGCTTGAAGAATTGGGTTAGGATGTGTTCTTATGAAAAAGGGGAAATTCATTGCTTATGCTTCAAGGCAACTAGAGATTCATGAAAAGAACTACCCTACCACTGATTTGGAGCTAGTGGCAGTTGTTTTTGCCTTAAAGATTTGGAGGCATTATTTGTATGGTGTTCATGTTGATGTCTTTACCAACCACAAGAGTTTGCAATATGTGTTCAAGCAAAAGGATCTAATTCCTTGCCAAAGTAGATGACTAGAACTCTAGAAGGATTACGACATGAGTGTTCTCTTTCACCCTGGTAAGGCGAATGTGGTGGCATATGCTTTTAGTCGACTATCAATGGGTAGTGTTTCTCATGTTGAGGAAGATAAGAGAGATTTTGTTTGTGATATGTTAATAGATTACCGATTGGGTGTTCAGTTGGTTGATTCTAAATAGGGTGGTGTTATTGTCCATAATGGTTCAGAATAATCATTTGTGTCGAATGTGAAGCTAAGAAAGTTCTTAATCCAATTTTGGTTGAAAAGAGGAAGGGCTAGTTAAAAAATTTGTTAAGGCTTTCTCCCAAGGGGGAGAAGGTGACTTACATATCAAGGTTATCTGTGTGTTTCCAAAGTTGATGACTTAAGGTATGCGAGTATTCACCCATGGAGTACTTTCCTCCATGGGGTCCTCTAAGGTTTTCAAAATCTTCTTTTAATTTCATTGATTCAAGTTGGGGTCAATTCAATCTCATGGGTTTTATTCAATTTTGAATGATTATTGTTAATTAAGTTTTCTAATGCATGATTCAATGTTAATACATGATATGAAGTTGAAATTATTTTGACCCATCCCTAAATTATGATTTTTCAACTATGAAGCTATGATGAACTCATAAATCTATGAATTATGAAATTTCTGAAGATATACATGTCTTTCTAAAGTTATTATAAATGAATTTTAGGATGTTTTGAAAGGATAGTATCAATGCTATTGCCATCGGTTTTTTCACATGCTATTATGATCATGATTGTGAAAGATATTTCTCACATATGGATTCACTTTGATGAAATTAATGGTTTTCTCATCTATGTTGAATTATGTTTAAGGAGCTATTCTATGTTTTTGTTTTGAAATATGTGGGTTGGTATTGATCATTGCCTTTCATATGTTAAATTTATATTTGACTTCTTATCTATTCCATTAGAATTTAGACTTAGCACTGAGAGGGCTTTGAGGTGAAGGCTCAAATAGGGTAGTCTCTAGTAGCAACCTCTAGTCCCAAACTACGCGCTCCCGTAGGATTGTATTAAATGAACTAAATAGTGGATCCACTTTAGCAAAACATGATATGTACAGATTCTACCATGGAAAGTAGTTTCCCCTTCTTTCAGTATGAGGAATACACTGGATTCCATGATATAGCTCTCATGGTCGTGTTGTCAGTTAAAGGTAAAATTCCATTGAATTGACTATGTTTTCTTTAAAGTTTTTCTTGTGTCCTTTCTTTCAAATGCATTGAATATATCCTATAATTTCCATGTTTTATTTATTTATATTAAAATGTCCAATTATTGATCATGTCTACAT
Source organism: Solanum tuberosum (assembly GCF_000226075.1). Taxonomy (NCBI): domain Eukaryota; kingdom Viridiplantae; phylum Streptophyta; class Magnoliopsida; order Solanales; family Solanaceae; genus Solanum; species Solanum tuberosum. The sequence goes on along the minus strand of NW_006239251.1, from coordinate 318,440 downwards.
GTTTTAAACAATTTATACTATCATGTTTATGTTGATGCATATTTCCCCATATTTAGTACATTCCATATACTAATGCATACTTGTGCCTACATCATCTCATGAATGAGGGTACGACATTCCTACTCAGCACACTCATGGCTAGACATCCCCTGGGTGCTTAAGTTGAATGGTGAATCCTCCTGATCCGAGGACTGAGACAGTGTATATCTTTTATATCTTTTCGTTTCAAACTTCGTAAATGATGTATGATTTACGTCCTAATATATTTCTTCATGATGTATTATATTGCTTTAAGACTTATGTTAGACTTCTGCTTTGTTAAGCTTTTGATATATAATGTATTCTAGGTGACTTGTGTAGGACCTCTCGGGGTCTTATACGACATGTTAAACCTACGGTGTACCTTTGGGTGGTGAAAAACTTGGTAATCAAAGATTAAGGTTTAGAAAGGTCCGAGGATGTCTCATAAGCGACGTCGAGTAGATTCTTGTTCATAAATATGAAACGTGCCACATTTATTAATAGGAGACTATAAGATGTTTAGGAAATTCCACTTATTTCATCATTCTAAGTTCTTGCAGTTGAGTTAACTCTAAATGTTTCACTCCTTATCATTATCTAATCATTTTCAAGATATGTCCCCTCAAGAGCTTATTTTAGGAGGAATATGAATGAGAATGTGGAACGAAAATCTCCTCAAGAAGCTCCTCAAGTTCTGGCCAACGCTTTAGTCGAACAAGTGACTAACGCAGAGTTTCAAGATGCTTTTTAAGTGCTGGCTCAAGCCGTGACTGATCAAGACAATAGGGAGGTTGTGGTCCCCGTGAACCCAAATATGGGTATGGCTGTATCTAGAGTAAGGAACTTTACTTGGATGAATCTCACGTCTAAGGTCGAGGAAGCTCAACAGTTCATTGAGGAGGTATAAAAGGTGTTGATGATCATGGTAGTTACGGCAATGGAAAGGGTGGAATTTGCCTCTTATCAACTTAAGGGTGTTGCTCAAATTGAGTTCAACCGATGGAAGGAAGAGAGGACAGTTGATGTGGGTCCTCTTGTTTGGGAAAAGTTTAAGGTTGCTTTTCTTGATAGGTTGTTTCCCCTTGAGATGAGTGAGGCAAAGGTTCTTGAGTTCATCAACATTCGTCAAGGAAATATGAGTGTGAAGGAGTATGCCTTGAAGTTCATGCAAGTTTTTAGATATGCTCCAAGAATGGTTGCCGATCCTTGGGCAAGGATGAACAAGTTTGTTTTGAGAGTATCCGAGATGGTGGTTAAAGAATGTCATACCACCTTGATCATCAATGAACTGGACATTTCTCATCTAATGGTTCATGCTTAATAAAATAAATTGAAGAGGAGAAGCTTAAGGAAAGGTCTAGGAAGGTAAAGAGGGCAAAGACTAGTGATGGTGACTTTTCAAATTCAAGATCTGATGGACATGATCACTCTAAGTTCCGACAAAGGTTTTCGATCAAGGTTCCTCCAATGTTACTGCTCCTAAGTTTAACAAAGAAAATATGTCTAACCCAAGACTCAAGAAGGAAATAGTGGTGGAAATGGATCTTCATTTCCCACAGGCTAAAAGTGTAACACCCCGTATTCAAAACAGACCAAAAATGCAGATTTTGAGAAGTTTCAGGTGCAACCCACGGTTGCCATCCAAGGACCGTAGGTCAGACGTCGGCCCGTGCTGGTGGTCCGTGGTTCACCACTGCAACACCTCCCCAAACCAGCTCAGAAAATTGGCTAAGTCCCGACTCATGGAAAGACCCATGGTACGTAGATCAGACCACGGTCCGTGGTCTGTGTACGTGGTTCGAGACTTCCCTTACCCAACCTCTGACACAAACTACGGTTGACCAGCATGGACCGTCATTCGATCCACGGTCCATAGGTCTGACCGTAGATGAGGGTCAGCAGCCAGTTAGCTGAAAATTATTGATGGATCAACTTCAGATGGTCATAACTTTTAGCACAAAAGTAATTGTGTGTCCCGTGACATATGGTATGAAATATAATTGAATTATCTTTCCAACGCCACCGAGTTTGCTAAATTCCGACCTCCCAGTAAAAAGTTATGATCATTTTAGTGAAGCCCTGTCGAGCAGACTCGACCTACGGACCCAATCGACGGTCCGTCGATTGATTGACGGCCCGTCAGTTCCAGCCCCGAAATCGAAAGATTTCTCCGTGGAATTCGTCACCAGGTATGTGGGAGGTCTCTAGAATTCAGTCAGATTCTTGATTCCATGATTATGAA
>NW_006239251.1:312691-315160 GCF_000226075.1 Solanum tuberosum | reverse complement strand
AGTCCTCATTCTTCGAGGACTAGTGACATGTTTATCTTTATCGCTTTTAGTCTTTAGTTTCAGTTTCGCTAGACCTAGTTGCGGTATGTCCCAACATTTCTAGTCAGTTTAGAGGCTTATTTCAGACCTAGTTAGATTCAGCTTAGTGTTGAGTTAATATCTTCTTTGTATTAAACTCATCAGTTTTCATTTATCTCAGTTATAGTATATGGGTATTCCCAATTTTTTCATCTTATTTATGATTTAGCTTCCATATAGTTTCTATTATTCAGATTATATTTAGTATGCTCATGATCATGCCAGTAGGGTTAGCTTGGGATCACTTGTGGTCCTAGGTCCCGTGTCCGCGTCTCGGGGGTAGCTCGGGGCGTGACAAAAAGTGTGGTAAGAGTCATCTGAGAAAATGCTTGATTGCTACAGATAATTTCTTTAGTTGTGGTAAAAGTGGTCACTGCTTGCGGTATTGTCCATATATAAATGACAAAGGAACGGATGGTAGGCAAGATCCATGTAGTTGTTTGGGTTCAAGTTCTCCAAAGCAAAACTGGTTCTATGCACTTCAAACTGTTCATAATCAAGAAGGTTCTCCCGATGTTGCTACCGATATGTAGAAAGTCTTCCATCTTGATCTATATTCCTTGCTTTTTCCAGGTGCTAACTTATCTTTTGTGGTGCCCTATGTAGCTACGAGATTTTATGTAATTCTAGATGTGTTGCTAGACCCTTATTTTTCTCTACTCTTATTGGTGAATATAAGATGGCTAAGAGAGTCTATTGAAATTGTGTCGTCTGCTTATCCCATAGAGTAACTCATGTTGATCTAGTAGAGCTTGATATGTTAGAGTTTGATGTTATTCTTGGTATAGATTGGCTCCATTCCTGTTAAGCTTTTATTGATTGTAGAACCCGAGTTGTTAAGTTCCATTTTCCAAATGAGTCCATCCTAGAAGGGAAAGGGATAATTTCTATGCCTAAGGATCAGTTTGTTTCTTGCCTTAAAGCTAGAAAAAACAATCTCTAAGGGTTTCATATATCTTCTTGTTTGGGTTAAGGATGCGGATTCTGAAACTCCTACTCTTGAGTTAGTCCCTGTTGTAAATGAATTTTTGGATGTGTTTCTCGATGATCTACCTGGTGTTCCTTCTGAAAGGGAAATAGACTTCAGTATTGACCTTCTCCCAGATATGCAACCTATCTATATTCCTCCTAACGGCATGGCCCCGATAGAACTTAAGAAATTGAATGAGCAATTGAAAGATTTGTTAGATAAGGGTTTCATCCCAATGAGTATCTCTCCATGGGGTGCTCTCATCTTGTTTTCTCATAAAAAGGATAGTTTCCTTCGTATGTGTATCGACTACCGACAATTGAACAAAGTCACCATTAGGAATAAGTACCCTCTTCTGAGGATTTATGACTTATCTTATCTAATCAACTACAATGAGCAAGCTACTTCTCTACGATCGACCTTTGGTTGGATTATCACCAGTTCAGATTGAAGGAGGATGACATCCCGAAGACTGTGTTTTGGACTTGGTATGGTCATACGAGTTCTTAGTAATATCGACTAGGTTAAATAACACTCCAGCCACATTTAAGGACTTAATGAATAAGGTATTTAAACAATACCTTGATATGTTCGTGAACTTATTTATTAATGACATTTTATTTACTCAAGGAGTGAGGATGAGCATGCCGATCATTTGAGGATTGTGTTGAAAGTCCTTAAGGGACAACAACTCTTTGCAAAGATTAGTAAATGCAAGTTTGGTTAAGTTTCGTGGCTTTTCTTTGTGGAAGGGTTTTCTTCGATTGCCTCTCCATTGACGGTATTAACCCTAAAGAAAGTCAAGTTCTTATGGTCGGAAGCTTGTGAGAAGAGTTTTCAGGAATTAAAAAATAGACTTACCTCTGCTTCGGTGTTGACATTAACAGAAGGTTCCAACGGGTTTGTTGTTTATTTTAATGCTTCAAGAATTGAGATAGGATATGTACTTATGCAAAAAGGGAAATTCATTGCTTATGCTTCAAGGCAACTAGGGATTCATGAAAAAAAAACTACCCTACCAATGATTTGGAGCTAGTGGCGGTTGTTTTGCCTTAAAGATTTGGAGGCATTATTTGTATGGTGTTCATGTTGATGTCTTTACCAACCACAAGAGTTTGTAATATGTTTTCAAGTAAAAGGATCTAATTTTTTGCCAACGTAGATGGCTAGAACTCTTGAAGGATTTGATATACCGTGAGTTTACGGTATTTCTAATACATTTCACTTACAAGTTGTGTGTGTCTAGGGCCTTTTTATATTGGTTTTTATGTGTTTTATCATGTTTTGCAGGAAAGGTGTTCAGGCGCGGAAGTTTAGAGATAGCTGAAGGAAATGCAGAAAAAGGCATCCACGGAGGTCATCTACGGACCGTAAGTCCATACACGGTCCGTAGGTGATGACCATAGATCAGCAGGAATGTG
>NW_006239251.1:310811-312568 GCF_000226075.1 Solanum tuberosum | reverse complement strand
ATACTGCGAGGGTTCCAGTACCTGATTTTTTGAAGATTCTAAGTATGGAGCTACGAGGGGATTGACGGACCGTATGTCGATCTATGGTCAGTGCTGCTGATCCGTCGTTTGTTTCAGAGAAGCTGATTGTTGGATGCTGAAATATTTTCTAAGTCCCGAGTGACGGAAGGGACTTACGGACCGTAGATCCATCGACGGTCCGTAAGTCAGTCTCGTGGATCGAAGACGCGTACCTGAACAAAACTTTCCTTAATTTGTTTCCTGATAATTCTTTCGTTTAGAAGTCTTTTTAACGGTGGCCAACGTTAGAAATCGCCTTGTTGCTACCTGCTGGACCAAGGAGGTAATCAATAAGAAAGGAATTATCAACATAGATTTAGTGTGATACTATCTAATAGGCTAGTGTCGATTGGTGCGAAGTAATAACTAAGCCAAACATCGATTATGATGTCTAATATGAGGTAAAGGTAAGGGTTAGTAAATTATACACACGTAGCCGGACCAAGGTGTGGGGTGAAATTCTCTAGATGCCGGACCAAGGATTTAGAGATACCTAACTTATCACTTTGCATGTAATACACTAGAAAAGGATTGCTATTACTAGGATTACTGCGTTATGAGATTATGGGGAACACGTGTACCTTAGTTATTTCTCCTAACTTGATAACAACCAAAGTTGTATTTAATTATTGATTACAATATTAAGTCTTACTATTTGTTTTACACAAGCACAACCCCCCTTTGTATTACCTGTTTCTAGAAATAATTTGACTTATTGAATATAATTGTTGGTTAAAAGTAAAGTCTAAACCATTTTCCTCATGGGATCAATCCCAACCTACAAGTTGGATTCTTTACTTGATAACGATCACTTATGCTTCTAAAAGGAGGTGTAATTTGAGCGTATCAAATTTTGGCGCCGCTGCCGGGGAATCTGGAATTTTAGATTTAGTTTTAAACTACAATATTGAACGTTAGTCAAATATTTCCTAATTTTACTTTTTTTTTCTTTGTTTTTGTCTCTCTCAGGTTCAGACTCTAGTGTACGCCAAGTACACGAAGCCAAGGCGAACCAGTTACTCCGTACGATCCAGAGTTGAACAGAACTTTGCAAAGAATGAACAATCAAGGACTTCCACTTCATCCTATCGGAGGAAAACTAGATGAAGCAGTTGAGTTACAGCAGCCAAGAGTAGTTGGTGGGGAAAACCGGGGTCTAGCTGAAAATCAATTAGGAGATGCAATGAGAGTGCATGGTTCACCGGCCCACAACACCATGACAACTATCGAGGCAACGTCGACATAGCAGATTCCGATGGACCCATCGTCCTACCTCCTCTACCTCCAGGGCACACATTTGTGGTGACTAGTAGTTTGATGCAGATGCTTACAGCAAGAGGCTTATTTTCAGGATCGCCATCGGAGGATCCACATGCTCACTTAGCCAAGCTCAGGGTGGTTTGCAAAAGTTGTGTAGGCAGACCAGACTTGGATATGAACGTCATTGGGTTACGAGTGTTCCCTCTGTCACTGACAGGCGATGCTGCAGTATGGTTCACTGAGCTTCCGTATAACTCAATATTCACATGGGACAACCTGGCTGAGGTGTTCAAAGCAAAGTACTATCCGGTGTCCAAGAAGCTCAATCACAAAGATAGGGTCAACAATTTTGTGGCATTACCTGGAGAGTCTGTGAGTAGCTCGTGGGACAGATTCACTGCCTTTGTTAGAAGTGTCCCAAATCACCATATTGATGA
>NW_006239251.1:308984-309091 GCF_000226075.1 Solanum tuberosum | reverse complement strand
TGCCTTTATCTATTTACAAGAAGTTGGGTCTAGGGGATCCAAAGCCCACTGCAATGCTATTACTGATGGCTGATCGGACTGTGAAAAGGCCCATAGGTGTGCTCCAT
>NW_006239251.1:307934-308884 GCF_000226075.1 Solanum tuberosum | reverse complement strand
CCATTTACGGACCGTTCTGTACTTCCGTGGTTTTCATTTGAGACCTATATTTCAGGCACCCTGATCCACGGAAGAGATCCACGGACCGTAGATCAGTCTACGGACCGTAGGTCTCCTCCGTGGATGACTTCTATAGCATCTGTCATTTTTTTTTGTGGACTTAGTTTGGTTCGTTACCAACTCGAAATAAGTTCTTTTGCTGCACATGGTTAGTTTTGGCACTAATGACGTTCCTGCAGGTACGATGGCACCCAAGAAGATGGTCACCTAACCTCGAAAAGGGGCGAAGTCCAAATCGGTTGCCCTAGATTCCGGTTGATTGATGAGGACACCGAGAACGACTCTGACCCCGCATATGTGCCTCTCAACCCTAAGGCCTCTCGCGCAGCACCCAGGAACACCCCCCGGAAGGTAATCCCCGACGTAGTCACTGTCTCCCAGTCTGATGAGGAGCACACACTGATCGGGTCACCAACAGAGGCTGCTTCCAGTTCGGAGGGACCTATGTTCGGATCCGAGTCTACCCATGCCTCAGTCTCCCAATCATCACAATCAGAGTCTGTCCATGCTACAGGGTCCAACGCCAAATCATCCACAGGGTCTGGAGAGAATGACCAAGCAGCCTCGTCTGATGAGGCAACTAGTTCAGAGGCCATTCCTGCACCAAGGAATTATGAACCCGCTGCGGTAGCAGGTGAGCTGAATAGGTAGTGTGTCGAGGGTCAATGGCAAATCTATCGGGATGCAAAGATGGTAAATGACAAACAAAAAATGGCCCGATTAATACAAGAGGAGCGCAGAGTCCTCACGGGGAGCTTGCAAACTGTGCCCGATATTCACCGGCTGTTCAAACTTCACAAGTGTGACTGGATAGCTCGAGACCCAGGGACGTATAGCGAGGAGATTGTCCGGGAGTTCTATGCTTCCTATGCTGCCACTCTCCGCGGTTC
>NW_006239251.1:305417-307629 GCF_000226075.1 Solanum tuberosum | reverse complement strand
ATGGTTGCAGCATTGGTAGCAGAAGTAGAGATCGACTTTGCCCGCATGCTGTTTGTAGAGATCCACGAGAGAGCTTTCAGGACCTCCACTACTTACCCTTTCCCATGTTTGATTTTTCATTTATGCAGGGACTCTGGAGTGCCGATTTGGCATTGTGACAGGTTAGTCTACCCTACAGGGGCATTGGACATCGGCCTTATTCGAGATGAGGCAAATGTGGCAGCACCTCGCAGAGAGCCCCACATTGAGGTACCCCCCTTGGGCCCCGATCTTGCTGACACTGTGGGGCAGGCACAGGGCGGTGACCCCATTATCCCAGACCACACCGATAACGTCTCAGGCTCCTCTTCTCAGGCAGCTAGTGTTGATCCTAGTTCTTCCCGGTCCTCACCACATTTAGGAGCGACGGTGGTCCCGATGGCTAGAGTACAAAAGTTAGAGGCACAGATGGCCACACTGCTGCATCACATCCAGCCGTGGATGTAAAAGTCGATTGCCGAATCTGAGGCTAGAGTGGAGCGCAAGATGGAGGGGATGATAGACCGTAAGGTCCTGGCGGTTAATAAGCGGCTTGACGCCTTTGAGTTACGAGTCCTTGAGCGATCAGCTCCGGCCACAGACTTATCTTCTTTACAGGCTGACATAGCCAGCCTCCGGACTGATGTTGATGTCATTCTTGCTGCACCTTCAGTTGAGACTCTGGCTGTCCCTACTGCGCTGGCTGATGATACAGTGCTAGATGCTCTATTCAGTGGCATCGCCGAGGAGGGGCCTGCACCAACACATGCCAAGGGTAAGCGGCACCGTTCTCATCGCACGGAGGAAGAGAAAGCTTAGAAAAGATAGCATCGGCAGGAAAAAGAGGCTAGGAGGGCTTCGATTGCAGACGAAGAGTTGCGCCAGCAGAGGGTGCGTGAGAGAGCTGCAGGGGCATGGAGCTCCGCCCCAGTTGCGGAGGTTCAGCCTATTGTGAGGGGCGTTGCGAGCACCACTGATGGTGCGAAGCAGTTGATAGAGAGCACTACTGAGGGTGCTGGGGTTGCTGAGGTGGGCACTACTGAGGGTGCCCCCATTGATGTTCCAAAGGGCTCCGGGAAATCGGATCCCCCTGCTTGTTGATGATTCGCCGGCGCTTTGCGCCACAGGTTTGCTTCACTCAAATCCATTCACTTTTACTGTCTATGTATGCATTGTAGGAAAATTGCATCTTATTTTTGTTGGGGGTGGGGTAAATGGATCGTGAGTGATAGGCCCAAGATTTATAACCCAATCATGTATCCTCTCTTGGGGTTTTCTTGCCTATGTTCTTTTCCCCCAAGAGACTGTTTAATTTTTGTTGAACCGGCATGTCTTAGGATTGTATGTGTAGAAGCATGATGGCTTATAAAAAGCATGATAGAGAATGAAGCATGATGGCTTATAAAAATGATACCCGTCAGATTTTGGGATGTACGTTAGAAGTTATAGGCTACGATTAGTTGAATGTGCTGGTTCTGAGTATGACATAATCATGGACCAACTTGAGGGCATGACTTAAGCTGAAACTTGAACTGGGAAATCTGATAACCTGATAATGGAACTATGTGCCGAGAGTGTAGGAGAATCGTTGAGTGTTCAAACAGCTTTTCGTGCAAAAAAAACTAGAACTTGCCTGGTTAGTCCTGCTAAGACAATCCAATCTAGAAGTTAGGAAGTGATCATAGGCCATTGTTCTGAAAAGTCCACAAATCGCCTAAAAGAAGGATCTAACCAAATGAAATAAATACTCCCTTTGATCCAAATAATTTGAGCCTAAATTAAACCATTTCTTCTTAAACCCTGAACTCACTTTCCTATAATCTACTATGTTGGTCCCGGTCCATCCTTGGACATATGCACTTCGACCTAGGCCAAAGGCCTAAGTTGAGGGTGGCTAACGTAAAAAAGTAACTTCAAATCTTGGCCCTGACCCGACATCGGATATTGTGTACCTCAACTAATGAAAAATCCATAAGTTGAGGGTGGCTATGAAAGAGGGGACTGAAAGAAAAATGGGTAGGTGAAGAGTGATGATAAAAAGGTAGAAAAGAAAGGATGTGACTTGGTGAAAGCTAAAAAATAAAATGAAATAACAATGAAATAAAAGGAGCTACAAAACCTGAAGTCACATTCGTGGTTGAAGAAAATAAGGGAAAGAAAGTAAAACGATTGGATGGCAAAAACAGGGCAAAAA
>NW_006239251.1:304361-304515 GCF_000226075.1 Solanum tuberosum | reverse complement strand
CAGTACCTGATTTTTGAAGATGCTAAGTATGGAGCTACGGAAGGGATTGACGGACCGTATGTCGATCTATGGTCCGTGCTGCTGATCCGTCGTTTGTTTCAGAGAAGCTGATTGTTGGATGCTGAAATATTTTCTAAGTCCCGAGTGACGGAAG
>NW_006239251.1:297373-303493 GCF_000226075.1 Solanum tuberosum | reverse complement strand
TTTTACACAAGCACAACCCCCCTTTTTATTACCTGTTTCTGGAAATAATTTGACTAATTGAATATAATTGTTGGTTAAAACTAAAGTCTAAACCATTTTCCTCGTGGGATCGATCCCAACCTACAAGTTGGGTTCTTTACTTGATAACGATCGCTTATGCTTCTGAAAGGAGGTGTAATTTGAGCGTATCAGGATTACGACATGAGTGTTCTCTATCACCCTGGTAAGGAGAATGTGGTGGCATATGCTTTTAGTCGACTATTAATGGGTAGTGATGCTCATGTTGAGGAAGATAAGAGAGATTTGGTTTGTGATGTTCATAGATTACCGATTGGGTGTTCGGTTGGTTGATTCTAATTAGGGTGGTGTTATGTCCATAATGGTTCAGAATAGCCATTTGTGTCGGATGTGAAAGCTAAGCAAGGTCTTGATCCAATTTTGGTTTAAAAGAGGAAGGGCTACTTGAAAAATTCGTTGAGGCTTTCTCCCAAGGGGGAGAAGGTAACTTACATATCAAGGTTGTGTGTTTGTTCCCAAAGTTGATGACTTAAGGGAGCGAATCCTATCGAAATCACAAAGTTCTTGATATTCCATTCACCAAGGAGCCACCAAGATGTACCATGACTTGAAAGAGGTTTATTGGTGGAATGGGATGAAGAAGGATATTGCGGAATTTGTGGCTAAGTGTCCTAATTGTCAACAAGTGAAGGTTGAGAATCAAAAACCAAGAGGTTTGTCCTAAGATAATAGTATTCCTACTTTGAAGAAGACTGTGCTAAGTTGTACCTAATGAAAATTGTTAGGTTTCATGGAGTGCCCCTACCCATTATCTCCTATCGTGGTACCCAATTCACTACCCTATTTTAGAAGTCTTTCCAAAAGTACCTTGCTACTCGTACTAAGCTTAGTATGTCCTTTCTTCCTCAAACCAATGGGCAAGCAGAGTGTACCATCCAAATTTTGGAAGATATGTTGAGAGCTTGTGTGATTGACTTTAAGGGTGATTGGCATTATCATTTGCCTTTGATCGATTTTGTGTATAATAATAGCTATCATTCAAGCATTTATATGGCTCCATTTGAGGCTCTTTATGGTAGTAAGTGTTGATCTCCAATAGGTTGTTTTGAAGTTGGTAAGGTTACTTTGATAGGTACTAAATTGGTGCATGAGGCTATGGACAAAGTTCATCTTACTAGAGAAAGGTTGAAAATGACTCAAAGCCGACAAAAGTCCTTTGCCGATGTTAGAAGAAGAGATCTTGAATTCAATGTTGATGGTTGGGTCTCTCTGAAAATTTCACCCATGAAGGGTGTAATGAGATTTGGGAAGAAAGGGAAGCTTACTCCCAGTTATGTGGGTCCATATCAGATAATGAGGTGTATTGGTAAAGTTGCTTATGAACTTGATTTGCCTAACGACTTAGCATCGGTGCATCAAATTTTTCATGACTCCTTATTGAAGAAGTGTGTTCGTGATCTGACATCCATTGTACCATTGGGGAGTCGTGGTATAAACGAAAGTCTTTCTTATGAAGAGATTCCGATTGAGATTTTAGACTGACAAGTCAAGAAGTTGAGAAATAAGGAAGTCGCATCCGTGAAAGTGTTGTCGAGGAATCAATGGATTGAGGGTGCTACTTGGGAGGCCGAGGCTGATACGATGTCCCATTATTCCTATCTCCTTCCATTTGATCCTACTCTATCTAGAAGTATTTAGTTCCTCATGGTTCATCCTTCTTGGTCTCATATGTCTTAATTGTTCTCGTGTTTGTTCATTTATGTATACTCATGAAAACTTAATTTTCTTTTTGAGAAAGTGAGTTGAGTTGACTGATTTCTCCATGATTATGTGCATTTGAGTATGATTTCCATGTATGCCTTATGAAATGATGTTTTGATTTTGTTTGATCTTGGAGTTGAAGTTCCTCCTTGATATTGTGTGTTTTGAATTAGTTGCATTAATGTTAGGCTGTTAAATCTTTTCCCCCACCCTCATTATGATTTCTTGAGTTCCATTCTAGGACGAATGTTCTCGAGGGGAATTATCGTAACACCTCGAATTTGGAAAATAAGGATAATAAATTTTTGGGTTGCAAGATGTGTCTATGGTTCCCATCTACGGCCCGTAGAAGCTTCTACAAACTGTAAATGGAAACCATAGGAAGGGGAAATAAAATTTTGAAACTAAGTCTGAGTACCCTTTTCACGATTCACCAGGATGGTCTGTCATTCCTTGTACGGGTCGTAGATAGGCCTCATAGGTGAGTCACAGACTTAGTGAAATTTTAAGGGTCAAAGTGGGGTACTGTTGGTTTCTACAAACCGTAGGAAGACCTAAGGTTGTAGAAACATTCTGTCAAAAAGATGGTGAAATTATGGTCCCAGTACTTTGCCTAGGTTGACCAATATGGATAGTAGAAAATCCTACGGTCCATAGGTCTGAACCATACGTTGAGGTTCGGTAGTTATTTAAAAGGGCTTTTGGGTCTTCTCCTTAATTGTTTTAAATCAAAACTACGTTTTTTTTTTTGCCTTCTACCCTAAGCCCTATATAAAGGTTTTAAGCCCCAAATCACCCACTTTCAAATCATTCTCCTAAATTTCCTAAAACTCGCCAAAGTCTTCCTCTCAAATTCTCTCAAGGCTAAGGAAAAATAAGAAGAGTAGGGCTCCATCCAAGTTTTAAATCCTCCATTCTTCTTGAGCAACCTCTAGTCCAAAACTATGTGCTCCCGTAGGATTATCTTAAATGACCTAGCTAGTGGATCCAATTTAGCAAAACATGATATGTACGGATTCTACCTTGGCAAGTGGTTTCCCCTTCTTTCAGAATGAGGGATATAATAGATTCCATGATATAGCTCTCATGGTCTTATTGTAGGTTAAAGCTAAAAATCCCACAAAAATGACTATGTTTTCTTCAAAGCTTTTCTTATGTCTTTTACTCCAAATGCATTGACTATATCCTATAATTTCCATGTTTTATTTCCTTATGTTAAAATGTCAAATTATTGATCATATCTACATGTTTTAAACCATTTATACTATCACGTTCACGTTTATTCATATTACCCCACACTTAGTACATTCCATGTATTAATGCATACTTGTGTCTACATTATCTCATGAATGTAGTGTTCGGTGTTCCTACTCCGTACACTCATGGCTAGATATCACGTGGGTTCTTCAATTCATTGGTGAGTCCTCATGATCCGAGGATCGAGACATTATTTAGCTTTATCTTTTGATTTCAAACTTTATAAGTGATCTATGGGTTAGTCTCAATCTCTTTCCTTATGATGTATTCGATGGTTTTAAGACCTATGTTAGACTTCTCCTTTGTCAAACTTTTGATATATTAAATGCTTTCTTTCAAGTCTTTACTTTTATTATCTTGTATGATGTATTGTGGGTAGGTTGTATAGGGCCTCTTGGGATCTTAAATGTCATGTTACACCTATGGTGTACCTTGGGGTCGTGACAAATCACTTCTTGTAATGACAATGTCATCAAAATATACAACAAGAAGGATATTGCCAGTTCTTGATTGCTAATAGAAAATTGAGTGACCACATTTGCTCATTTTAAACCCAAATTCACTACCTCATTGAACTTGTCAAACCAAGCCTGAGGACTCTACTTCAAGCAATACAAGGACTTCTTCAAATGACGGACTTTCCCATACTCCCTTTGATAAAGAAAACCAGATTGTTGCTCCATTTATACTTCCTTTTGAAGATCAATATGAAGGAAAGTATTCTTGATATCCAATTGATGTAAAGTCCAACTCTTTGAACCATCTAGAGAAATGAATAAGCGAACTGGAAAGAGTATAGCAACAGGAGAAAGGGTCTCTGAATAATCCACTCCATATGTCTGAGCATACCCTTTAGCCACAAGCTTGGCCTTAAGTCTTGCCATAAAACCATCCGAATTAACTTTTACCATGAACACCCTACTTACATCCCACTAGTTTTTTTTCTGCTGGGTAAATCCACCAAATCCCATGTGCTGTTTTCCTTTAAAGCATGTATTTCCTCAAGCATCGCACTAGACCTCCATTATGATTCCAAGACTCCCTCACTATTTTACGTACAAACAAAGAATCTATAGAAACAATCAAGGATCTAGACATCGAGGATAAACGGTCTAGGCAAAAAACTTAGCAATGGAATATGTAGATTTACAATCCGTGTACCTTTGGGGAGAGCAATAGGTAGATCAAGATCTCATTTTATCTCCCTATTTCTCTTCTCAAAGATACACGGACTTGTAAATCCACATATTTCATATCTAATTTTGTTTCCTATGACTGTTTATCCTCGATGTCTAGATCTTGATTATCTCTCTAGATTCTATCTTTGAACAAAAAATGGTGAGGGAGGCATTAAATCATCCTAGATGGTATGATGCGATGCTTGAGGAAATATGTGCCTTAGAGGAGAACCGCATATAGGATTTGGTGGCTTTACCCAACGGAAAGAAACCAGTGGGATGTAAGTGGGTGTTAACTATTGAAGTTAATCTAGATGGTTATATGGCAAGACTTAAGGTCAGGCTTGAGGCTAAAGATGCTCAGACATATGGAGTGGATTATTCCGACACTTTTTCTTTGGTTGCTAAACTTTTTCCAGTTTTCTTATTTATTTCTCTAGCTTCTTTAAAGAATTGTTCTTTATATCAATTGGATATCAAGAATACTTTCCTTCATGGTGATCTTCAAGTGGTAGTATATATGGAGCACCAACCTGGTTTTCTTTCTCAAGGGGGGTATGGGAAAGTCTGTCATTTAAAAAAGTCTTTGTATGGCTTGAAACAGAGTCCTTGGGCTTGGTTTAGCAAGTACAGTGAGGTATTTCAAGAGTTTGGGTTGAAAATGAGAAAATGTGATCACTTAGTTGGCAATCAAGAACTGGCCATATCCTTCTTGTTGTATATGTTGATGATATGGTCATCACATGAAGTGATTATACGGGGATCTCTACCCTTAAGTCTTTCCAACATGCTAGGTTTTATAAGAAATACTTAGGTCAGTTAAGATACTTTTTGGGAGTAGAAGTAACTAACAACAAGAAGGGATTTTTTCTATCTTAGAGAAAGTATATTCTTGACCTACTTGCAGACACCGGAAAGTTGGCAGACAAATCTTGCAATACTCTTGTAACACCCCGACTTTTCCAAACGTCTAAATTAACTCGTATCTTCGTGGAAAGACAAGGAGGGTGAGTAATAAATTAAAAATGATGTGTTATGTGATATTTTAAGTGTTCAAGTGTTGTATCTCAAGGTTTGAAGCTAGGTAAGTGGCAAAATAAAAGTTGGCGAAAGTTACCGTAAATTCCTTTTTAAAGATTTGTCTGAAATTTGGGTAAAATGTCTCGGACGTTTTCTTGCAATCTACTAAGAGTTATGGCCCCCGCGAACTATGAGATTGAACGCCTACGAGTCTAGTTTCCAACGCATCAAACCGTTTGTTCATACGACTTCAGAATAGAGAGATATTCGCATTTTCGTGGGACTGCGCAAGCAGGCACGTGAGGTGGGGCCCTAAGTCGGTGGATTGTTACATATATCTTCTTCTTCGATCTTTTTCTTCATTTTTAAGTTAGAAACCAGAGAAATTAGAGAAACCCATTTCTAGGATCAAGTTAAGTATAGATTTTCTCGACTTAAATCCCTGACGAAAGTTGTTCTACGCGTTGGACTCATCATCGTGGTATAATTTGTTTTATCGATTGCGTAGCATATCACACTTTAGTGTTGGGACAGCAAGGGTTTGATGATATTTGAAGGTTTTGAGGCGTATTACGAACCTAAGATCGAGGTAAGACCCTCCTTTCATCGACTCTAGCTTTTATAAGCAGCAAATAGCAATTTGCGACGGAAATACATATCTTTTATCGTATTGTCATGGTATCTTTTATTTTATGTGTTGATTATGGTCCTACCTTGTTGTAGTAACGAGGGTGTATTGAGTAAAAGTCATTAGGCCACGTGAATTTAGCAAAAAAAAGGTATGTTAAGGCTATTCCCTACTTACGGCATGTTCCTTAATATACTTGATATACTTGTAGCCGTTATTGTTGATTATTGGCTGCTTGAGTTGATATAATCCTCCCTT
>NW_006239251.1:295927-296749 GCF_000226075.1 Solanum tuberosum | reverse complement strand
GCTGCATTCATGCATGCAGGTCCTGACAGACGACTGAGTAGACCTCCTCAGCAGCAGGATTGACTTATATTCGGTTGGCTAGCCCCTTTCCTCCGGAGCTGCCAGTGTTTGGAGGTTTGTTAGATTTTGTTGTACATATTTTTATGGGTAGGCTGGGGCCCTGTCCCGCCAATCGTTAATTCTCTTAGAGGCTTGCAGACTAGTGTGTGGGGTTTATAGCTACGTTATAGCCATGCTGGCCTATGTTGTTGGTTTGCGGAAGCTTGTGAGCTGTTTGATGTATTGTATTGATATATACTTGCTTTTAATTTTGGTATAGATATCATGGTGGCCTCGACGGCTCAATCAGGACTTCTGTACTAGCTGACAATTTCTTTCTATAAACTCTTGGGAGTAGCTGTTTCTTTTGTAAATCTGTTGACAGGGGCCTTGCCGGCCAAGGGCTTAGCTTTAAGCCGAGATATACTTATTTGATTTCTTGATTGCATGCGGCTGCCATGCGCTAGTAGCAAATGGATCAGCAGGGTCGGCTCGGGCCTGAGTTTTGGCATTAGGAGCCAGTTGCGTCCCTCGAGTTTGGAGCGTGACAAACTTGGTATCTAAGCAACATCGTATCCTAGGGAGTCTGCAAGCTGTGTCTAGTAGAGTCTTGTTTATAAATGTGTTGTGCACCACATTCGATAAACAAGAAGCTACCGGACATGTTAGAATGACTATCCTTCTTTTGCTCACCTCGTGCTATAGAACGGTGTCTTAAGGGTTGAGGTTTCTGGCTTATAATTGATACTTGTATGCAGATAGAGATGACTGACACTAGACAGA
>NW_006239251.1:291115-291302 GCF_000226075.1 Solanum tuberosum | reverse complement strand
ATAAAAGTTGGCGAAAGTTACCGTAAATTCCTTTTTAAAGATTTGTCTGAAATTTGGGTAAAATGTCTCGGACGTTTTCTCCCAATATACTAAGAGTTATGGTCCCCGCGAACTATGAAATTGAACGCCTACGAGTCTAGTTTCCAACGCATCAAACCGTTTGTTCATACGACTTCAGAATAGAGAG
>NW_006239251.1:267494-290416 GCF_000226075.1 Solanum tuberosum | reverse complement strand
CTACGGGGCTATATTGTGCCTAGAAGGGCTATGAGTTGCCTATGGGGCTATATTGACGCCTAAGAAGGCTATGGGCTTCCTACATGGCTATGTTGTTGCCTAAGCGGGCTATGAGTTGTCTATAAGCTATGTTAATGCCTAAGAGGGCTATGTGATTGCCTACAGGGCTAGGGGACTATCGATAGGGGTATATAGACTGATTGGCACCTTCCGGGCTTTGGGGGCCTGAGTAGGTGGTCTTGTGTGCTGTTTGTACCTGCAGAGCTTATGGGGCTCTGTTAGGTTGTTGTTTTATTTTTTTTGATAAGTTTAGATTTAGGAGCAGGTCAGTACACTTATCTTATCCTTGATTTATTTATCGGATTATTCCAGTATATTAGGATACTTGATCATAGCCTATTGCCTTTCATACTCTGTACATTATTTTGTACTGACGCCCCATTGCCTGGGGGCGCTGCATTCACGCATGCAGGTCCTGACAGACGACTGAGTAGACCTCATCAGCAGTAGGATTGACTTATATCCGGTTGGCTAGCCCCTTTCCTCCGGAGCTGCCAGTGTTTGGATGTTTGTTAGATTTTGTTGTACATATTTTTATGGGTAGGCTGGGGCCCTGTCCCACCAATCGTTAATTCTATTAGAGGCTTGCAGACTAGTGTGTGGGGTTTACAACTACGTTATGGCCATGCTGGCCTAGTTTGTTGGTTTGCTGAAGCTTGTTAGTTGTGTGATGCATTGACTGGTTATATACATGTTTTTAGTTTTGGTATAGAGATCATGGTGGCCTTGACGGCCCAATCAGGACTTCTGTACTAGCTGATAATTTCTTTATATAAACTCTTGGGAGTAGCTGTTTCTTTTGTAGATCTGTTGACAGGGGCCTTGCCGGCCAAGGGCTTAGCTTTAAGCCGAGATATACTTATTTGATTTCTTGATTGCGTGTGGCTGCCATGCGCTAGTAGCAAATGGATCAGCAGGGTCGGCTCGGGCCTGAGTTTTGGCATTAGGAGCCAGTTGCGTCCCTCGAGTTTGGGGCGTGACAACTCTAATAGTTCCCAACGTGTATCTTACGAAATATTATGGTGTTCCTTTTGATGATCCTGAGTAATACAGATCTAATTGGGAAATTAAATTATTGTGACTCGTCTGGATATTACTTTTGTGGTAAGTGTTGTTAGCCAATTCTTGTATGTGGTTACGATCAAGCATTGGGAAGCCTTGACACAGATTCTATGTTACTTGAAAGGTGCCCTTGGACTTGGCATATTGTATAGCAATCACAATCATACTACAGGCTATTTCATCTTTGTTTGAGTTGATCATCTTTGTAACAATAGTTGGGTCATGATCAATATATATGCTCTAACTTTAGGGGAAATGTTATAGAATATGTATATAGACTTCATTCCTAGTAAAGCAGATAGCCTTATTTATATAGCAGATTTATAGGAATTTGTAGATTCGTAGGAATTATCTTTTATTTCTTTCCTAAGATAGCACACAATCTATTGTATTTATACATTGTTTACCTATTGGAATAAATAATTTTCTTCCATGTGATTACAATATTAATTGTTTCGGACCTAAATATAAGCTAAGAGATGAACTACAATAAACAAAGACAGTCATAATGCAATAACATGAAAGACATCACAGTATTCCATAGAGTTCCAAGCAGCCATGCATGCATACAGAGGGAGTTTTAAAATGTAAAGTGACAGCTATGAAGTTTCCATTAACCTTAAACACAAAGAGGGTAAGAATAAAATTGCAACCATACTTTAATATTTATTTTTCCAGTTAAGAGCTTTGTGGTAGTGCTAGTCTTACAAATCTGGTTGAATTGTATAAGGTGTCATATTTGGATGGTGCGCATGGATTTGGGATGGCATCGTGCACAACTTCTAAGGTGGTAGAGAACTTGTAAAATTAATTGTGTCAGTACAATAATCTTGTTTAAGAGATGAACGATAATAAACAAAGGCAACTGTATTGAATTAACAACGTGAAATGCATATAATTATATAGAATATCCTATCAAATTCCAAGACTCCACCTCTATTGAGGCTTCCAATGTAAATTAAGGAAAACGGGAGATGTCAAATCAATCCAAGTGGATGTAATCCACGAACCTTCACATTGCTCACATTAACATTATTTTCTTTGCTAGCAAGCTCGAGGACTCTTTCAATTTTGAGAGCCTTTTCATTTCTCTGAATTAATTTCTCTTTTCTATTCTATGAATTATCTCACTATCACTACCGTCTCCACATCGTCTTTTATGAGGAACTACTTTTCCATTTCCATCATTTAAAGGAATTGGCTCAGTATTAGTTCTGATGTTCAACATCTAACAACTATTTCTAAAAGCAAAAGCAACATATCAATTCTACCTGCAATATATAAACAATTGCAAAATATAAAGATTGTCTTGAATGATCTAAAATTTCTTGGGGTGTTTGTTTTTATTCCTTGAGTTGAGAATTACTTAGATAATATCACCTCGGTAGCTGCATTAGTAGAGCCAGTGAGCACAGAAGCTTCACCAATTTGTCTTTTTCTCTTTCATCAGTTATAACCTTACGAATGCAATTGTCACACCACCATCATTGATATTTTGGAATGTCTAGACGAGGAAGTTACTCCTCGGAGTTACTTCCTTATCCAAAAGGTGAACAAATAATCATATCCTTCATTGTAATTTCAACAACATATCGATTGTATCACAAATAAAAGACCAACAAATATATTGGATTATTTCCTTGTCTAATATAATGGAGGAGTTAATTTCTCAAGTGGTCGCTCAACTACTAGTTATTATCTCAGAATTAATCACTTGCTTTATTGAAAAATGAAGTCATTAAGAAAGATGACTATGTTGGATGTATTTGGTGACAGGCACTGTCAATTTCTCATAACTTGAATTTTATTATATCAAAGTAAGGACATGCTTTGGTCTTAGAATCTTGATCAATCACTTGTTACTTGTTTCCACAACATTCTTTACTAGAACACTCACTCTTGTTTGCTATCTTGATTACTTTCTTTCTTGCTTTCTTACATAATTACATATCAAATGGACCACCTCTATTTATAGGAGGTGATGGAAGAATCTAGAAAGATACATACTACTTACTCTCTTCTAGAATTTTACCAGATATCTTTTTCTAGAACTACTTTTTCTAAAACATTTTTAGACTTTTTTCTGTAGAATACTCATTCTAGAGATCTTTTTTCAATTCTCTACAACTCCAAAATATTCTAGATTTTTCTTAACTTATCTTAAATAAATAATTATTTTTTGATGACTTCTTAATACTCCCCCTCAATACTAACTTAATGTTTTCTTTGCTTTCGTTGTGAGCTATTCCTAAAACTCTGCAAACATCATGACATCCATGCCCTTTGAGAATCTTCATCTTTGTTGGATTATTCTGATCCCTACTCTTTGAAGTTTATTCAAAGGTAGTAGTCTCTTTAATATTGACCACCTCTGCTAATGTTGCATCAATATATTTGGTGTTTGAGCATTTCACTCGTGACATCCTTTTTAGTTAAGGTTGCAAAGATTCTTGAAGTCTTTCTTGCAACTATTCTAGAGTTTCATGTACTCTAGTTTTCCATGGACTCTTATTTTCACATTTTGAAGATATCTTCTCTGTATGTGAATTATATTATTCACATACCTCTTGTTCTAGTTCTGCCTCACTTACTTGTCCTTCTTCTTCAAGTTTATATTGTAGCTTTTGCTCCAATCCATTTTTAATCTGGAGGGGAATCTTTTTTGAACTACCATGTTGGTGCTTTATCAACTACCGCATAAGTTGTTATGTATGGCATAACATAGATTAACTGTCACTCTAACAACTTGAGATAGTTGCTTGTGAGAAATTATCTGAACATAGATTGCACTGGCAAAGAAGAGGAGGAGCTTATTACCTTGTCACTATAACAAAGAAGAGGAGATTGCACTTGCAACTTTAAGTGAGAACCTAGTCGGTTATGAAAAAGACTAGTGATGAGAAAAAGTTCATCAACACGAGCGAGTACAAAGGTGGTCAAGTAGTGGTGACTGCAAATAATTCAAAAAGGCCAATAACTCGTATTAGCAAAATGATGTTCATGTCACATCAGAGCTCAGCACCAGTGGAACTTCAAAATATCTACCATGTTCTAGGTATAAAAAGAACTTACTTTTGTGTCATAAACTTTATTATATGTGTCACAATTAATAGCTTCAGGAAACTATGTTGTGTTCAGATAGGATAACTTAAGGGTATATCAAAGCTTAAAAGTAACAAGCCCACTAAAGATTTATGAGAAACTACCGCTAACATAGATAACATGTCACTCTAACAACTTGAGATAGTTTCTTGTGTTCAGGTAGTTGCTTGTGTTGAGATTCTCAATGCTATTGAGAGTGCTAGCAAAATCCACCATTGATTAGTGCCTTGTGAATTTGTTGCCTCCAATAGTAGCTTGTAGGATCTCCTTTCCTTTGAGTTTCTACCTTTCTTTATCCACCAGGCTCTATGGTATCATTTGTTGTATATTTTTTGTTTAAGGACACAATCGATTGCTCACAACTTATATTTTATTATTGTAAAGTAAGGATTCACTTCGGTCCTACAATTGTTACACACAATATTTCTTGGAATCACACTCTATCAACTCTCTCTTATTTCTCACTCACTTGTTGTTTGCTATCTTGCTTACATGCTTGGAGAACTTACTTTCTTACTTGGTTACCAATAAATATGGACCACCTCTATTTATAGGAGGTGATGGAAGAATCTAATGAGAGATACATACTACTCTCTTCTAGAATATTCCTAGCTATCTTTTTGTAGAACTACCTTTTCTAGAATATTTCTAGACTTCTCTCTCTAGAATACTCATTCTAGAGATCTTTTTTCAATTCTCTACAACTTCGAAATATGCTACATTTTTCTGGTCTCGTCTTAAATAAATAATTAAGTTGGCGATGAATTCTTACAGATTAGATAAAATAATAACTATTAGTGTAGTTGAGTGATCGCCTGAGAAATCAACCCACTAAAAGAGGAAAGCAAATTGAATCCTTTCACAGAAGCCCCTTATATTTTTATCTACATATGAATAGTATTGTGGGAAAAAGGGGGAACTTGCTCACGAGTATCATGAAGAGAGAACTAAAGCTAGCTTCAATACACAAGTAAACTTCCAAATCTAATGAATTTAAAAACAGAAAATGCAAATGCAAAAGGAGGGATATGCAATGATTAGTTAATTCACAATAATTATAAGATCACCCAAAGATAGTCAATACATACATACACATCTTGGAATTAATACTATAAATAAAACAACAAATGGAGAACTCACTCATGCATATAATTAAGTCATAAGATTGATTTTGAATGAATTAATTAAATGAACAAAAGGGAAAGAAAAAAAAGGAATTACTAATTGAGTGTAACAAGATAACAAAAGAGACTAACCATATCGAAAAAATGATGGCAGTTCTCATTTTGTATCAATGACAATGGAAGATTAATATCAATAAATATACAATTACCTTGAGCTCTAATCCTGAGGATTTTGAATCACTTGTCTCATGACAAGCTCCTTCAACTATGGTTGTCAGCTTGTCCATCTATTTAAAACGACAACTTCAATTGAAATTTCAATAAGAAATTTGGAGATATTGTCACACATATTTTCGACATAAAAAATTAATTGGTATACCTACATGAATAAATATTATTTGTATCAAAACTTGAACATATCATCAAAGATATAAATAAATTTAGTTTGTATGCACCTATAAATTCAAAGTTATTTGATACAAAATCTAATATATTTGATGCAATAGCAATGACATGAATTAAGTGTGTTAAGTTTGAAAGCCTTTAATGGAATAAAATTTAGAACCCTAATTCTCAACCCAACCTTACATCAACAAGTGTTACAATCAAATAAATGTTTGAACAAGCTCAATGAACGAACCATATAACATATAACGGTTGATTTGAAGCTATTTAGGGTTTTCTAAGCAAATTCACTTGAATTGGAAAGGTATAAAAGCTTAAGCCTAAAAAACATTCCAAAATTCACTTAAAATCGTGATAATACAATCAAGCTTTGCCAAAATCATAGAAGTCATTCAAAATAATTTAAAAGCCAAATTATGATTTTTGACGGCACCGATTATTTTGATACACCCAAAAGATA
Source organism: Solanum tuberosum (assembly GCF_000226075.1). Taxonomy (NCBI): domain Eukaryota; kingdom Viridiplantae; phylum Streptophyta; class Magnoliopsida; order Solanales; family Solanaceae; genus Solanum; species Solanum tuberosum. Next base: position 284,203 of record NW_006239251.1, on the reverse strand, counting down.
AACTTCATAGATAATAAAATCAAAGATTTTACCATAAACATAGTAAAACTATAAGTTTTAAAAAACCCAAAAAAAGTACAAAAAAGAAATTAAAAGAAACAACAACCAAAAAAAAGAGAAACACAAAATTAATTAAAACGAAACCAACAAAAACGAAAAGGAATTAAATTAAAACATCTAACTGGAAAAAAAATCAGAAATAAAGAGAAAAGATATACCTTTCACCTGAATTGAGATCTCAGATTGGATGAAGAACAAGCTCGATCCAAGACTAAAGCAACCTTGCTCATGACCTGGAGCATGAGGAAGCAAAGATGCTAATTCATCCAAGGCGGGAGCATTTCAGGTTATCTGGTGAATGGAAAGGGTAGCTAAGTGGAGTGGCGAATTAGGAAACCCTAATCTAAAGGGACATGTATATAGGGAGAAAGTTGAGGGCTTGTCGGGGCTGGGCTGGCCTTTTACTTTGGTTTTTTTCATTGGATTTGGGTAATAGGCCCAAATTAGAGATATACTGATTTTCTAATTTATTAAAAAGAAACTACTTTCACCCAAAAAAAAAAAAAAGAGATCTCAGATTAGAACAACACCCACTTTTCAACATAAAATGAAGAACTAAAAATGATAGAGAAAGTATGGCATATGAGAAAATATTTTTTAAGACAACATTTTTCCTACAAAAAAGAGAGTCCTAAATGTGATTAAAAAGTTATTTTAAGTATTGAATAATTAATGTAATCATTTTTATTATTATTATTATTATTATTACAATAAAAAGGAGTAAATAGATAATCATCAGTGAAAATGTGAAGAAAAATAACAACAAATCTAACTCGTGGTTGCCGGGCGATTTTGGGACGCTATGAGGTTTTCCGTGTGTGATAGTATGGGCCGTAATATCAAAGTACGAGTCGTACTAATGATACCACGAGTCATACTCTAACTCGTAGTGCTTTGGACTGAAATTTTCAAATTGAAGTGTCTCTAGTAAAACAATCATAACTTTAATTCTTACTCGAGATCCGAATTCAAGAACGGCTATGGAGTTTGAAAGAAGACTCAAAGACATTTAATTTAATGGGTAGAGGGGCATAAACTCTTCATATTCAAAGAAATATGATCATTTGAAGTTTACTCTTGCATTGTCATATGCAAAAGCTTAATCGGTAGAGAGTATTTGAGCTCAACTTTGTGCTAGAGGCTCCTTATGACCTTTGTATACGTCTAAAGTTTCGTTTCTGAAATACAGCAAATAGGAAAGGAAAATAGCAGGAAAATAAAAGTATTTCTATTTGAATTTGTGCGAGTGTTACAATCCTTATGAAGTATTTTAGAAAAGAGATGTAATCCCTTGATTCTTCACTTTACAATTGTTCTTGACTCGTTGAAATACTTGTGGCTCTATGTATTTCTACGTGTCCTTCTGGTCTTATATGAAGACCCCTTTATATAGACATGAGCTAGTGTTTTAGGGGTATTTTGGTCCAAGTAATTTAGAGGACCTTGGGCTTGAAGAATGTGAGTTGGGTTCGTCTTGTAAACTTAATGGAGTGACCCAAATATAATATTTGAACTTTATTCGAGTCATATCATTTTGACTTAAAATATTAATCCAACTTTATTAACCAATAATTTGACTTGGTCAACGTATCAAGAATTTATGATTTAATCCAAATTTAATATAGATTTATCAATAAAACTTTGTTGTCTACAACCTTAATTCACATTCAATACACTTCTCAAAATTAGGAATTGATCTTAACTTACAAATTTTCAAAGTATTACACATGCATGTCTTAATAAAAGATATGTATCATAAAAAATATTATATATATGCTGAGAGTAATAAAGGAAAAAATGCTCTTCATTCAATTAGATTTTGCTTACCAAGTAATTCAGAAGCCTTTTTTTAAAATCTAATAAATTCCCAATTTACTGCCATAACTAATCAGTTCAACAAAATATTTAATAAAAACCTATGATACAGTTTAAAGTATTTTCCACAAACACATGATCTCCATAAGGCATACATAAAGAGATGTATCAAACGAATATTTTATTGAAGGAAATTGGACCGGGTCACCCATGTGGATCAACCCGGATCCAACTAAACGAGCTTCACCTCCAACTATTGCTCCTCATTCTGCCCAACCTCAGCACCATTGGGTTACGCCATAGATTTGCATTATACGGAAATAGTTTGCCTGAAAACTTGTGCAAACTATTGGGTTATGCCATAGATTTGCATGGAAGAGAAATGATAAAGTCTACTTTTCTGTAATACGGAAACCATAAACATACCCTAAGAGACATGTTGTTCTTTTATCATTATATCTACCAAAGATTTGCTACAAATAGTAAAAGGAGTAGAACAGTAGAATGTTTCATCATACAAACATCCTTAACAGATATATTAAAATCAATGAAAACCCTTTTGGTGGCGATATTTTGAAAATCTGTGGCGACTAATTTTGCTGCCGCTAAAATCCCAGTCCTACTTTCCCACATTTAGGTGGAGGAATTAGTCTCATGTGGCTTGCCACGTCACTAAAAATTTGGGTTGTTAACTCTTGAGCGTATTTGTGGTCTTTTGGGATAACAGTGGGAGCACTTTTATCCCAAAATGTAATAGAGGGTATAAGTGGTCTATTTCACATAGTTCAGGGGTAATTTTAATCCTTTTCTATACATTTTATTAATGAACTTCATCTAAAAATATAAAACATCGATAATATCTGATTCAAATGGCTAAATAAGGTAAATGATCAAAAAAATCACTTATTTTGTTTTGACTTCTAGAAGTCATCCAAAAGGATAATAATAGAAAGTAACATTTAATTTTTTTTTCCTTAAATATTTTTCAAGAAGTCATTCAAAAGGATGATAATGGAAAGTAGCATTTAATTTTTTTTTCCTTAAATATTTTTCAAGAAGTCATCCAACTTTATCTAGTCAATGTCTATAGTCATTTTGGCTTGAAATACAATTTCCGAAATCTTGGAGTCCACTATATATGAAGGTCCAACCGACCATAACCCTCAAAACTAGCAAACCATTTTGTTCAAAGGAAATGACAGTCATGGACGTCAAAAGTTCATTTTGCAAAGGAAGTAGAATCTCTCATCATGTCACGAGAATTATGGATCTTCCATGGGTGATCATGATTGAAATTCTTTCAAGATTGCCAATCAAGCCCATTTTTCAATGTAGAGTTGTTTGTAAACTTTGGTATGGCCTTTTAACTTCTGACCCTTTGTTTTTTAACATGCATCAAACAAGATCCCTTAATTTCCCTAGCATTTTGTTTTTGGATGGTCAGTGTAGTCCTTTGCTTCTAGAACTCAAAGCAGAGTACGATTATTATGTTCACCGCTGTAACAGAACCGTTCAGGTGACCCCTAAGTTTCACTTCCATCCAAGGAGTGCGATTTTAGTTGGTTCTTGTAATGGATTTATCTGTTTGGTGGGTGGTTTGACGCACATTGAGAATCATTCGGTTTACATTAACAATCCTCTTTTGGGTGAGTATTTCAAACTTGAATTGCCCAAATGGGAGATAAGTGTTACTCAAGTTGCTTATGGGTTTTGCTTTAGCGAAGTCTCTGGAGAGTATAAAGTATTGAGATTAGTTGATAGAAAGGTTCAGGATGATACTAGAGCTTCAGAATTGGAGGTTTATACTCTTGGAGTCTATGAGAAATGGAGAAATGTGGGTGAAATTCCATGTCCTGTATGGTATGATTTTGGCAAGGCTAACGTCAATGGTGCTCTTCATTGGATGGAGAGCGAAAAAACTGACTGCATTTACTCCTTCGATGTTGAGACAGAAAAGATCAAGTCCCTACCTGCTCCACCTGGTTTGGAAACTCCATCCTCAAACTTGAGGCTAGCAGAGTTGGGGAACTGTCTGTGTTTGACTGATAATGTCGATAGATGGAATGTTAATATTAATATATGGTGGATGAAAGAGTATGGCATTGCAGAATCTTGGACTAAAAATAGCATTTTGGTGGAATCTATTCCGCATGGTATGGTTAACTATAGTTTTGAACCGATATTTATTTGGAAAGATGGAGAAATCTTGTTTCAAAGTCGCTCAAAACTAGCTTGGTACAACCCAGAAATGAAGACGTTCAGGGTGGTTAATGTTGACGGTGATGTCATTACATCAACTAAATACACTCCAAGCTTTTATTCGCTCAAGACTATCATGGGTGACGACTTTCAAGTCACAAATGTTTATCCGAAGACTGAGATAGCTTAGAGTAGTTGTTTTATCTTATTTCCTTCGGGATATGATGTTTTGCTTTGGTACTTCTGATAAAAACTTTTACTATTTTGTGGACGCTTTTGAATGCTGATCGATAGAGAAATATTAATCAGTAATTACTATTTTGTATTATGAATATTTGATGAAAATTGATGGTTTTTTGGAAACAGATGGTGTAAGTTTTTCTTTTATGTTGTTAATATTAAGGTAACTAGTATACATACCCGAGCGATGCGCGAATAATATTTAAATTTATCATTTCACATGGTGGTCTGATTTGTCAGAGCACACTCAATTATATTGCATTAACTAAAATTTATCTGCCATCTTATTTCTAATTACAATTTATATACCCAATAACACTTTGGAATGAATGTTACTCATGTCTAAGTGAGTGTGTTTGCACAGGCAAATGAAGCATTTATTGAACCTGAGCTCCATTAAAAAAATAAGACTCTTCAATATTATTTATAATTGGTAATAAGAACTCTTAATTGATTTTCTAAGTTAATTTTTGCGTAAATAATTTATACGTCGTTAATGTGTAGAACTTAAACTCTTTTTCATATTAGTTTCTGGTGAACGGACACAACTACGGCATTTATGTTATAAAGGTTATGGGGAAATTTATATATCATCACTCAAAGAATCAACCTTTAAATACGAACAGGATTATAACTAAGGAAAAGAAATCCAAAATAATCTCAGAAATTCCTACAAATTTGATGTAATATAATATACAAAGACATTACATATTATGTAACACTCTCCTTAAATAGAACATAGATGTTAAATATGTCCAGCTTTATATAAAGATATTTAACTCATGCTTCATTTTCTACTTTCATAAATATATACCAAGTTACTCTCTTGCCTTAATCTTCGTCGGATGAACCTCCTGACATACTTAGCAATAATAAAATTAAAGTTGTAATCAAACAGTTGTGTCCAACATCTCAACAGACACTTCTTTTGATCCAGGCCACCACTCTTACTGGTTGGTCATAACTAGCACCCCTCTTTGGTCTAGTCCACCACTATTGGCATCCTATCAAGATATTACTTTGAGTCATGGATTCAAGCATTAATAAATCTACTCTGATACAATTTTTATTGACTGGATAAGACACTCCCTCTCTATGAATTCTGCCATTGATGCTTGGTGCGTGCTCCAAATCTTTGAGATTGAACACCGATCACTGAACTTGATATGGTATCAATGCCACTGTCGGTACTTAGAGTTTTTAAGTCTAGCTACCTCTAGTTTAGGTACCTCTGTAGCTATTATTAGATATTTTTTGCATTTTCTCAATTTGCAGAAATTACGTGTTACTTTGCTTACTTCCACTTATTTTACAATGGCAATTTCCCCTGATGCATCTTTGTCCTCTTCTAATTCCGTCCACTGCTGTTAATGAGAGTGATCTTCTATACATGCATCCCTCAGACAACCTAGGTTAATGCTTGTTCAGTTTCCTTTTGATGGAATGGGATATCGATCCTAGAGAAGAAGCGAATGTGATCCTTCTCCGTGAAGAACACTTAAGGAGGTCATAATACAAGAGACTATATATTTATCTTCAGCAGAGGCATAATACATGTCATTGAGGAAAGTTGTTGGTGAGCTTGAGAGGGGGGAAGGGGTATTGAGAATGTATTTATACATATAGTTAGTTGTGTTAGTTATATGTTGTTGATTAACTTAACTGTTAGCGTAGTCAGTTAGTTGTAGTTGTTATATCAGTTAGTTATTAGCTTGTTAGAAGCCAACTGTTCACAGTAATACAAATACACATCTACAGATATGTCTTCCCTTGAGAGGTTTTATTCAACAAAAATGGTAAATATTCATTTTCTGTTTAGGAAAGGTAGTTCACACCCTTGAAAGGAGACGCCCTTAATAGGAACATTTTAACTACCCCACCAATAATTGTCTTTATACTGCGGAACCTCACATGGTGTGCAGGTTCTTGGCAATGTTTTGATCCTATAAGTAAAAGTCTGCTATAACAAGTTAAATTGCATAAATAATACTACTATGTATAGCCTTGTCTTTTTTCTATTTATTTTTTTAAGTTCAAGCAGTAGATACCCAAAGCCCACTAATTGATATTCGCATCTGGTATACCTACTAAAGAGCTAAAGCCCTATATATCATTAAAAAAATATAAAAAATTCCTTACAAATGCTTCTTGCAATGTGTTTTGCAGATTCTCTGAAGTGGCATATCTTGCCTCTGTACGTCGATTGGATATTCGTGGAACAATAGATACAGAAAGGTTGTCACCAAAGATAGAATATGTTGCTTATTTGGTGTTCAAGTTGGCAAATAGGTGCAATGGACTTGAATCTGCTAAATCAAGTATTAAGTTTGTTAATTATGAGAGTGAAATTGATACTCAAAATCAGGCCAACACTGTGCACCTTGCAAGATTGCAAGGAAGTGGGGATATCCCAAAAATGAGAGGAGATGGATGGATGAAAGTAAAATTGGGATATTTTAATAGCAAGAAAGGCACTAATGGTCCTGTTGAAGCAAGATTGATTAAGAAGAAACGTATTTACAACGGTGGACTAATTGTTAAAGGAATTCAGTTTTGTCTCAAATAGGTCGAATACAAGTTATGAGAGGCGGATATGGGATTTTAAGTTTTATAAGTTTTGAACTAGAACTCTTTGAATTCTTATTCGGATTACCATTTCAACATTTGCAATTTACTATAGACAATTCATATACATCTAATACTCTTTAAAACTTTAATATATATTCCTTAATAATTGGGATGTCCTCTTTCTACTTAAAGGTTACCTTCTGGCCAATTTTGTGGCTTATGTATTTTGGCGATGAAGACAAATTCCTTCTTTTGATATTTATTATGTTGAATTTTCTTCTCTATTTAATCTATGTTAGTTTCTATGCTTCTAGATTTCTACCATAAGAGTTTGATGAATCCTGGGGGCATGGAGAAATATTTTTTGGCTCTTAAATTATCATTTGGATGTTCTTGTTCCCATGTTTAAAAGTACTTCTCGGGTACAAAAAGTGAAAATATTAACACCCAAAGATTTATGTTCTTTGGGTTATAATTCATCATTTTTATCTTGACAATACTATATATCTGTATTTTTAATGAATTTTTTGTGCGGAAAACAGTTAAGCCATATTTTCCTCAATGTAGTAGAATATTCGAGAAATAATAATGTGTGATATTGGGTGATAGACTCAAGTACTACGGATATTTGTGCCAACAAAATTAGTTTTGTGTCTTACACCCAAGTTTATGATGACGAAGAATTTGTTTATATTTGGTGATTCAAGAACTACTTTTTTCCCACCCTAGGAGCTCCCATATTTTTGCTCCTTTGGTGAATCGAACTCACAACCTTCGGATTGAAAAAGATGGTGTTTACCATCCTAGCAACTCTCTCTCATCTCAAGTTCTAGGAAAAGGAAAAAACATTGACATTAACTGAGATGGTACATATTCATAATATCTAAATCAATTTTGTTTTTTATGGAACTAATAGGAACTAATAGAATAGTTGCGTAAAGGTTTTACTTGAGATTGAGAAGGTGTTAACGAAGATAATATTTCTATGGGAAATGGATATTATAACCAGGATCTATTTGTGCCTGATATTTTTTTGAAGATGAAAATGCTAGAACTTATATTTACTTGATTGTTTTGTATGATTTAGGATATCTTAGACTTAGACATGCATGTTAGTTTTTTCTTATATCAAGAAAATGCATATTTAAGTTTCTTTTCTTTTGTGAAAAAAAAATTGATATCTCAAAAATTCATGTCTAGATTTACTAGCTATTTTAAATTGTAGATGAATTTCAATATGATAATTATTTCTTTAATTCTAAAATTACCTTGTGAACAGGAGCAGATGTAGAGGGGGCTGAGGGTGTTCATATGAACCTCCTCGATAAAGAAACAATATTGTATATATAAGGCAAGTATTTCATTTTTATGTATATATATTAATTTTGAATCCCCTAAACACATGATTAAAAATTAGTGTAGTGGTTTAAGAAGTTCAAAATTCACCTTGAAGTTTCAAGTTCAAATCATAGGCACTCTTTAGATTGAATAATGAGCTAAGTAAGTAAATTAAAGCAAGCTAAAGCAAATAAGTATAAATTTGATAATTAGATGCTACGATGAGTAAATAAGATAAATAAAGAGGAAGAGTATGAATCTGAATGTTTTTGGGGCATATAAATGCGTCTCTGAGAGATAGAAATGGATAAGAAAATATAGAGTTGTTGTATTGCTAGAATTAAGAATGTTTTACGAATCATTGGAACAAACTATTTATAGGTTAAAATAGTGAGGCACTAGCCAATAGAAATTCCTCAACTAGGCCCTAAAGTACCAAGACCAATGAACGGATGGTGTGTGGGTGATTCCATCTAATAATCTTGCAGCCCTCATGTCCGTACGAGCTCGTCTCTGGACCTGATCTTTCTAACATCTTGTCCTCATTTGTCTCTTTGTCCACGTAATAAGCGTCTGAACCTAACAATAAATGGTCACATAGTATAATGCAGGGTAAAACAAACTATTAAACTATAGTTGAAGGGTATGTTTTACCCTCCCAATCATATATTGAAGAAATAGTAAATTCTTCAAGAATTCTTTTGTGTTGCTCGTTCTCATGATAAGTTTGTCATTATACCAACTAACGTTGAGATTATATCCCTTGAATTTTTTAAATATATAAAAAGGTGAATATGAACGTGTTTACTTTTCTATGGACCGTTTAATATTATATGGTTTAATAGATGTATCATGATATGGTGACATGTGTGTTTGATATCAACTTGCAATTTGATTTTTGCACGTTTATTTGCTCAAATTATTGAATTAAGAGCGCAGTTTCAATTATAAAATTATGTTGATGATGTTGGTTTATATCCAAGTGAATTTCAATAGAAATCATATACCTTAAATTATTGCTAAATAATTGATTGTTAAAACAAAACTCCTAAAAGAAATTTGGTACATGATGTGATATTTAAAATGTAGCAGCACTTGTATCTAGGTGCAGATGTATGTTGCTCTTGCTTTAATCTGAAGATCCATTTATTTGTTAAAGCTTTCTTACCTTTCGGTAACTCCACTAGCTCATATGTGCCATTCTCGTGAAGTGACTTCATCTCGTCTTCCATGGCTTCTACTCATCTATCTCTATAAGTATCTAGCATGACTTCATCATAACCTTCAGGTTCTCCCATGTCAGTCAAAAAGATATACTCATTAGGAGAATAACGTGTTGAGCTTCGCTTCTCTCTAGTGGATCTTCTACAAGATGTTTCTAAAGCATCCAAATTTGTCATCTCAGCATTAGTTGGTTGATGATCAACCACAACATCACCAATAGGAACATCTATAGGTTCTACACCCTGTTCATTATCTTGGGTTCCTTCATGTGCAAAAGATGTATCAATAATAGGAACTGGATCAACATCAACTAAGCTCTCATCAATCTGAGAATCTGGTTTCTCAACCTTGTCAATATCTTCAATAGTTTGATCTTCAAAGAACACAGCATCACGACTTCTAATGAGCTTCTTATCAATTGGATCATAAAAGCGATATCCAAACTCATCTTGACCATAACCAATGAAGATGCACTGCTTAGTTTTAACATCCAATTTCGACCTCTCATCTTTTGGAACAAGCTTTACAACCAAACACTTTCAAGTGATCATAAGAAACATCCTTACCTAACCAAACTCTGTTTGGAATATCACCATCCAAAGCAACAGCAGGAGACAAATTGATAACATAAGCAACAGTGTTAAGTGCTTCAGCCCAAAATGAATTTGGAAGTTTAGCCTCAGAAAGCACGCATCTAACTCTCTCAACTAAAGTTTTGTTCATCCTTTCTGCCATGCCATTTAATTGAGGAGTCTTTGGAGGAGTCTTCTGATGACGAATTCCTTGCGATTTGCAGTAGTTATCAAAGGGACCAATATACTCACTACCATTATCAGTGCGAATACATTTTAATTTATTTCTCATTTGTCTCTCAGATAAGGCTTGAAACTCCTTAAACACATCAAGTACTTGATCTTTGGATTTTTAAAGGATATACCTAAATCTTGCGAGAATGATCATCAATGAAAGTTGCAAAGTAAAGCGCACCACTTTTTGACTTCACTTTAAAAGGACCACACAAATCAGAGTGTACTAGCTCCAGTAGCTCAGACTTTCTTGAAGGAGGATGACTGTGAAAAGAAACTCTTTTCTGTTTTCCAGCTAAGCAATGAACACATCTTTTTACCTTTGCTTGTTTCACACCAGCAAGCAAATTCTTCTTAGCCAAACAGGTAATCCCCCTCTCGCTCATATGACTAAGCCTCTTGTGCCACAATTCTGATAAAGTCTCGCTTTCCACCAAATTTATAGAGTCTCCAAGAATCAATCCTCGTGTCACGTATAAATTTGAATTCTTTCTTCCTCAAGCTACAATCAATGAGCCTTTGGTCAGCTTCCATTGGCCATTGAACAAGTCATTATGATAGTCATCATCATTTAGTTGTCCTACAGAGATCAAATTCAAGGGAATGTCTGGAGCATGCTTGACATTTTGAAGGACTAATGTTGAACCAGTGTTGGTTTTCAAACAAACAGTGCCAACACCAAACACCTTAACCTCACCAGCATTACCCATCTTTAACACCTCAGAGTTAACAAAAGTATAAGATGCAAAGAAGTCTTTTCTTGGTGTGACATGTGATGTAGCTACAGAATCTACTATCCAACTTGTATCTTGAGATACAAAATTGATGATGTCTTTATCACAAGCAAAAAGAAGGTCACCTCGAACAACAACAATAACATTGTTTCTATTATTTTCTTCCTTCTTCCTTTCTTTAAGATCTTGCTTCAATTATTTGCAAAATCTTCTAATATGTCCTTTCTTTCCACAATGATGGCATATAATATTTGGATTCCTGAATCATGTACTTGCTTCTACTTTTACCTCTACTTTTCGGATCTCTTGTCTTATCTCTCCCTCGATCTTCTGTGTAACAAAACATCTGAATGTGAGGATGTGCCTTGAGATTTTCTTCTAACTTCTTCATTCAACACACCTACTTTTTGCATATTCCATAGTCACCTTACCACCAGGAGCAGAATTTGTTAAAGAGACACGAAGAGTTTCCCAAGAATCCGGTAGAGTATTAAGAAGCCAAAGTCCTTGTATTTCATCATCAAAATTAACACCCATTCCTGATAGCTGATCAAGAACACCTTGAAAATCATTTATGTGATCAAGAATAGGATTGCCCTCCTTGTATTTAAAGGTCATCAATTGCTTTAGCAAGAACAACATGTTATTGCCAGTTTTTTGAAGCATAAAGCGTCTCCAACTTTTCCCACAATGTTCTAGCATGTGTCTCATTCACAATATGGTTGCGAACATTATCTTCAACCCATTGTCTTATATATCCACATATTTGTTGGTGCTCGAAATCCCAATTTTCATCGGTCACAATCACAGGTTTATGAGCAGTAAAAACGGGAAGATGCATCTTCTTCACGAACAGTAGATCTTTCATCTTGCTTTTCCATATGTTGTAGTTTCTTCCGTTTAGACATACCATCTTGCTCATATTCCCCTCCATATAGAGAACCTCGCTCTGATACCACTTGTTGTGACGAAAACATGAAAGCGAAAATCTAAAATAAAGAACACCAAGTTTAACGTGGAAAAATCCTTCAAAACGAAGGTAACCACCACGGGATCGACAAGATCCGAATTGCTTCACTATAACAATAAGAGAGTTACAATTATTCTTCTAATGGCTACACCCTTGGAGCTTGTTTCAAGCCATACAAGCTCTTTCTCAATTTGCAAACATGGTTTTCTTTTCCTTTAACTATGAAGCCTTCGGGTTGCTCCATGTAGATCTCCTCTTCTAAATCACCATGAAGAAAGGCAGTCTTGACATCCATCTGCTCAACCTCTAAATCTAGACTTGCGGCCAAGGCTAAAACCATACGAATAGAGGACATTTTCACAACAGGAGAGAAAATTTCATCAAAGTCAATTCCCTTTCTTTGACCAAAACCTTTGACAACTAACCTAGCCTTGTATCTAGGTGCAGATGTATGTTGCTCTTGCTTTAATCTGAAGATCCATTTATTTGTTAAAGCTTTCTTACCTTTCGGTAACTCCACTAGCTCATATGTGCCATTCTCGTGAAGTGACTTCATCTCGTCTTCCATGGCTTCTACCCACCTATCTCTATGAGTATCTAGCATGACTTCATCATAACCTTCAGGTTCTCCCATGTCAGTCAAAAGGATATACTCATTAGGAGAATAACGTGTTGAGCTTCGCTTCTCTCTAGTGGATCTTCTACAAGAGGTTTCTGGAGCATCCAAATTTGTCATCTCAGCATTAGTTGGTTGATGATCAACCACAACATCACCAATAGGAACATCTATAGGTTCTACACCCTGTTCATTATCTTGGGTTCCTTCATGTGCAAAAGATGTATCAATAATAGGAACTGGATCAACATCAACTAAGCTCTCATCAATCTGAGAATCTGGTTTCTCAACCTTGTCAATATCTTCAATAGTTTGATCTTCAAAGAACACAGCATCACGACTTCTAATGAGCTTTTTATCAATTGGATCATAAAAGCGATATCCAAACTCATCTTGACCATAATCAATGAAGATGCACTGCTTAGTTTTAACATCCAATTTCGACCTCTCATCTTTTGGAACATGCACACAAGCTTTACAACCAAACACTTTCAAGTGATCATAAGAAACATCCTTACCAAACCAAACTCTGTTTGGAACATCACCATCCAATGCAACAGCAGGAGACAAATTGATAACATAAGCAACAATGTTATAAGTGCTTCAGCCCATAATGAATTTGGAAGTTTAGCCTATGAAAGCACGCATCTAACTCTCTCAACTAAAGTTCTATTCATCCTTTCTGCCAGGCCATTTAATTGAGGAGTCTTTGGAGGAGTCTTCTGATGACGAATTCCTTGCGATTTGCAGTAGTTATCAAAGGGACCAATATACTCACCACCATTATCAGTGCGAATACATTTTAATTTCTTTCCCGTTTGTCTCTCAGATAAGGCTTGAAACTCCTTAAACACATCAAGTACTTGATCTTTGGATTTTAAAGGATATACCCAAATCTTGCGAGAATGATCATCAATGAAAGTTGCAAAGTAAAGCGCACCACTTTTTGACTTCACTTTAAAAGGACCACACAAATCAGAGTGTACTAGCTCCAGTAGCTCAGACTTTCTTGAAGGAGGATGACTGTGAAAAGAAACTCTTTTCTGTTTCCCAGCTAAGCAATGAACACATCTTTTTACCTTTGCTTGTTTCACACCAGCAAGCAAATTCTTCTTAGCCAAACAAGTGATCCCCCTCTCGCTCATATGACTAAGCCTTTTGTGCCACAATTCTGATAAAGTCTCGCTTTCCACCAGATTTATAGAGTCTCCAAGGATCGATCCTTGTGTCACATATAAATTTGAATGCTTTCTTCCTCGAGCTACAATCAGTGAGCCTTTGGTGAGCTTCCATTGGCCATTGAACAATTCATTATGATAGCCATCATCATCTAGTTGTCCTACAGAGATCAAATTCAAGGGAATGTCTGGAGCATGCTTGACATTCTGAAGGACTAACGTTGAACCAGTATTGGTTTTCAAACAAACAGTGCCAACACCAAACACCTTAACCTCACCAGCATTACCCATCTTTAACACCTCAGAGTTAACAGAAGTATAAGATGAAAAGAAGTCTTTTCTCGATGTGACATGTGATGTAGCTCCAGACTCTACTGTCCAACTTGTATCTTGAGATACAAAATTGATGACGTCTTTATCACAAGCAAAAAGAAGGTCATCTCGAACAACAGCAACAACATTGTTTCCATTATTTTCTTCTTTCTTCCCTTCTTTAAGATCTTGCTTCAATTGTTTGCAAAATCTTCTAATATGTCCTTTCTTTCCACAATGATGGCATATAATATTTGGATTCCTGAATCTTGACTTGCTTCTACTTTTACCTCTACTTTTCGGATCTCTTGTCTTATCTCTCCCTCGATCTTCTGTGTACAAAACATCTGAATGTGAGGATGTGCCTTGAGATTTTCTTCTAACTTCTTCATTCAACACACCACTTTTTGCATATTCCATAGTCACCTTACCACCAGGAGCAGAATTTGTTAAAGAGACACGAAGAGTTTCCCAAGAATCCGGTAGAGTATTAAGAAGCCAAAGTCCTTGTATTTCATCATCAAAATTAACACCCATTCCTGATAGCTGATCAAGAACACCTTGAAAATCATTTATGTGATCAAGAATAGGATTGCCCTCCTTGTATTTAAAGGTCATCAATTGCTTTAGCAAGAACAACTTGTTATTGCCAGTTTTTGAAGCATAAAACGTCTCAAACTTTTCCCAAAATGTTTAAGCATGTGTCTCATTCACAATATAGATGCGAACATTATCTTCAACCCATTGTCTTATATATCCACATACTTGTTGGTGCTCGAAATCCCAATTTTCATCGGTCACAGTCTCAGGTTTATGAGCAGCAAAAACGGGAAGATGCATCTTCTTCACGAACAGTAGATCTTTCATCTTGCTTTTCCATATGTTGTAGTTTCTTCCGTTTAGACATACCATCTTGCTCATATTCCCCTCCATATAGAGAACCTCGCTTTGATACCACTTGTTGTGACGAAAAGATGAAAACGAAAATCTAAAATAAAGAACACCAAGTTTAACGTGGAAAAATCCTTCAAAACGAAGGTAACCACCACGGGATCGACAAGATCCGAATTGCTTCACTATAACAATAAGAGAGTTACAATTATTCTTCTAATGTCTACACAACAGGTGCCAAAAGAGAACAAACAATAGCTACACCAACAAAAGATAAATAGAAAGATACTCCACCCAAACTCAGCTGCTGTTCAGGACCTAAAACAGGATCTTTCTGACTTCTGAATCCGATAGACCAAAAACACGATCTTTCTGACTTCCGAATCCGATCTTCACCGTTCAAATCAACCACCAAGATGTCAGGAACACTCAGTACAAATTTCAGCCCGATCCAACGGTTAGTTAATCGGAAAATACGATCTGAAGGTTGCTGGTCGAAATAAAAAACTGCAGCAAAAGAACCCTTTTTTCTTCTCTCTTATCTCTTGTTGAAAGCTCTCTCAAAAACTTCTCCTATGTCCTAATGTCTTTCAAAGACAATACTAATGAGTAATCTGAATTATTCTTTCAAGACCATCTTCTATTTATAGAGTTGTGCTTTTTCTTACAAAGCCAAAACCAACTTCAAATAGGATTACTATTCCAATCCTTTTCCTAATAGAATTGGAAACCAAATAAAGAGAATAATTTCAATCCTTTTTCAAGTAGGATTAGGCCATGAGCCTTTGGCTGGAACATAAGCAATAGCCCAACAACATGATGTGATATTTAAAATGTAGCAGCACTTGTACGCATCACGCCAACAAAATTCTCATATCACAATTGGTTCACGATTTGTAATGACCTCTTAGTTTTTCTTAAAGGAAAAAACATTGACATAAACTGAGATGGTACATATTCATAATATCTAAATTAATTTATTTTCTGTGGAACTAATAGAAATAGTTTGTGTCAAGATTTTACTTGAGTTTGATAAGGTGTTAATGAAAATAATACTTTTGTGGGCAATGAATATTGTAACCAAAATCTATTTGTGTCTTATATTTTTTTAAGATGAAAATACTAATACTTATATTTATTTGATTGTTTTGTATGATTTATGATGTCTTAGACTTGGACATGTTAGTTTTTACTTATACTAGTAAAAATATCCGCGCTTCGCGGAAATTTAATATCACGAAAGTTATAAAATAATATTTAAAATCTATCAGTCATTAAAACTAAAACACTATATTATCTTACATAAAAGATTACGTAGTAACAAACATTCATAATGTAAAGGAAAATGAAAATTATTACATCTTATCATTTATCCTTAATAACATAAGCATAAATTAATGACTCTAAAAATACATACCAGGATATCTAACATAAGCAATGGTGTTAGTGAGTCACTCAACAGGAGCAAAATACACAAATATTTAATTGTGAAGAAGAAAAAGAAGAAGAAGAGGTTCAGAATTTTCGTTGTTTTAAAATGAGAGGAAATCCCTCTATTTATAGACAACAAAGGATAGTGTGAACAAATGTTTATTGTGCCTTATCGGAAAGGTTACAACTATTTGGAAAAGTTGCTACCCTTCAGAAAAGTCACAACATTTCATAAAAGTCGCAACTCTTCATTAAAGTCGCAACTTTCATAAAAGTCACAACTTTTCATAAAAATCGCAACTTTTCATTAAAGTCACAACTCTTCAT
>NW_006239251.1:256915-267358 GCF_000226075.1 Solanum tuberosum | reverse complement strand
TTTTGGAAATAAATAAATTAAAAGGGAATTTTGGTTTGTGGTGGCACCACATAGGCGGGCCTAAGGTTCTCTTTTATATATATACTAGTAAAATAACCCGCGCCTCGCGCGGAAATTTAATATCACGAAATTTATAAAATAATACTTAAATATTTTCTAATAAAAATATAATCGTTGGTGAACGGATAAATAAATTTTAAAAGACTGAAAAAAGTGAACAAATATTCTAATTCTAACGTGTTGAAAGTTCAGTCATACCGTTTGCTTTACATATATCATTTTAAAGTTCCTCATTTAAAATGTATTATAAGTAATTATTAAAATGAAAAATTAAAGGGAGAATGTATCATATAGGACAATAATTCAACTTATTATATATACTTGAAAGGGAAAATATTACATAAAACTATTAAGTTTATTTGGATGTTTTTTAAAAATCAACAATCAGAGTGATGAATTTCAATTTGAAAGTACAATTTCAGTAGAGAAAACTTGCATGAATACTCAATTAACGTGTGTTATTTAATCTGTATTAACAAATACTTATAACAATAACTTTGCAGAAATATAAACAACAAAGTATAAAACAAACATACCAGGATCTGTAACAATAGAATGAAACAGAAAGGAAAAAATCGAGCCCATTGAATGCTCAGTGTCCCGTTAAGGAAATTATTCCCCTCTGGTACCTCAGGTTTAAATGGAATAGATCCTCTCAGGATAGAACAATTATATTCAACAGTGTATTGATACAAAAATAATATTTAATTGTGCAGAAGAAGAAGAAGTTCAGAATTTTCGTTGTTTTAAAATGAGATGAAATCCCTCTATTTATAGAAAACAAAGGATAGTGTGAACAAATATTTATTGCGCCTTATCAGAAAGGTCACAACTCTTTGGAAAAGTTACAACCCTTCGGAAAGGGGACAACCATTCATAAAAGTTACAACCCTTCGAAAATATCACAACCTTTCATAAAAGTCACAATTTTTCATAAAAGTCGCAACTCTTCATAAAAGTCACAACTCTTCATAAAAGTCACAACTCTTGGGGAAGGCTAGTTTTGGAAATAAATAAATTTGAAAGGAAATTCTAGCTTGTGGTGGCGCCACGTAGGCAGGCCTAGGGTTCTCTTTTATATAAATACTAGATAGGTATGGCTTGTGCTGAGCACAGGCCCAACATTTATATTTTGCAGTGTTTTCAATAATCATTTGGCTTAGTTGCTCTAATTTTCTGTTATTATATCCATTATACAGCTTTCAGACAACTTATAAGCTTCATTTTAGAATAAAACTAAAAGAAAATTATGGGCAAGTATATAAGCTTCTGTTTATCAGTAGAATTGGTATATAGTTTACTACTTACTGAAGCAACAAAAAATTGGAAAATAAAAACTGAAGAACTTGTAGTTGAAGCAAAAATATCACAAACTTCTGCTGAAATTTCTTACCATAACATTGTATCATAGTAGTAACTTCATTGGTTCTTCCAATAGTAATTTGTTCTTTCATGTAATACAAGTTATTCAACTCAAATGATACAAAGTGAATATTCATCTTGCATTTCACAAATGAACTTAGGCATCTTGTTGTTTTAAGCTTGATATGATAAATAAATTGCCATAGCTTCAGCTTAAGTACATCAACAACTTCTGTACATTTTGAAACTGGACCCCGAGGTGAGGATAAAGTAATGAACTCGCAATATGTCTTCACAACAAAACCTGACAAACTATTCAACCATGAAGTTACCTCCATGATTCATCATCATTGCCAAATGACATTGAATGGGAAATTCTTATTTATTGTGTTACTATTCCATGGAATGAAAGCCACATTCATTAGAAATACCATTCGAAGCAAGTTTCAAAGCTACAATAAAAATAAATACAAAAGATTATATAGGACATGCATCAGCTATAGGGAGGGATTAATGACATCTCACTTCTTTCTAAGCTACCGCCCCTTCCGGGCATCCCATCATGCACATTTGTACAGTTTAACTCCACAATATATTGAAATTTATCTAGACAATTCAGTGCTCTGACATTAATATATCAAAAATATGCACAAACTCTTCCTTTGAGATGCTCGACATCTACATACCAGTCACAAGACAATAATAATGAACCAAATTCTGTTTTCTAAGCGCGAAAAAAGCTTTCATACTTAAATGGATCAATGGTTGTTTATCCCCCACACCTGCTTTAGATCATGGTAATCATCACTGTCATTGAAATTGATATCTGCATCAAGTCCTCTAAATTTAATTGCAGCATGATATATGCCCTGAAGTTAATATGGAAATCTAACACCATACGATCAGATTTCAGCTAATTAAATAGTACACCATTATAACTTTGCTAATGAAATTCAAAATCTAATTATTATGTTGTTCCTAGCAGCATCGTGTGTAGTGCTAATCCCTCCTATAAGACTCAAATTCTCATTAAAAAATGCAAGACTCAAATTCTCGTTAAAAAATATCCAACTGAAGCTTGCAGTTACTTGGAAACAATTCATGAATGAAGTATGAGAGAACTTTAAATCAGCAGAGCAGTTTTATGTTAAAAAACACATTTGCTTACCCAAGTAGACTTGTTTCAGCAATCCCTGCATAATATATACTTCATAGAAACTTCAGTTACTTTCAAGCTATAACTTCATATAATTATCGATATTTCAACAGAAAAATAGTTCCTCTGTGAATTAAGAAATTATATGTCGTTCAGTACTGATTATTTGTGGAGACATAAGGTACTTATTCATGTGTTAAATGTTCAATGTATGACATGATAATGTTGGAAAAGTACACTTTCAGGGAGAAGAGTGAGATCAAAGGACCTCTTCTCCTTTGTGATGCTCAAGTTGTTCCATCACAACTAATAACTCTGTAAGTGAGTGTGGCATCGTCCACATGTATACTGAAATTAGTGTAAAAAACATGTTCCAAAGCTATGAGCTACCTAAAAGTGAAAAGACACTGGATCGTTTCCTTCCTAATCTTCTCCCTACATGCAACTCCTATTGTATAAGTTGGAACCTTTTATTGTAGATTACCTTCTGCAAAAAATATTGTAATCAGGCAGATCATGTAACTTCAACAAATCGATTGTGTTAAACATGTCACAATATATACAGGCAGAAATAAACCATGTTTAGCAATAATACCTACAAAGACGTTTGCAAATCAAACCAAAAACAGAAAGAAAGAAAAACAGACCTCTATACTCTTCTTTTTGTCTGAGAATTAAAAATAGACCTCTATACTTGAAAGCATATAGCAGTAAACAAACCTATATACTTTTCTTGTGTGAGAATTTAAAACAGACCTCTATACTTGAGAGCAAATATCAGATCACACAATATCTTAAGGTGTTTCTTTTTCTTTAGAATATTTTAGAGGCAACATCAAAAGTGCTCCTTACAGAAATGGAAAAATAAAATGCATCTTGTGCAATGTAAGTTAAATTTTGAAGTTTTGACCAAAGTAAGTCATTATTTAAATCAATTCACCAAAATAATATGTTTTTTTGAAAATTTACAGAACTAGTATAAACGTATTCCTGAGTAATGTTTTAGGCTATATTTTATTAAAAAAATTCTGATGCATAAAATATATGGGCTGACGGCGTTAAATAAAGAAATGTTATTAGTGGTAACGTTTTAAGCATAAAACGTTACTGCCAAATACGTTTTATGATTCATTACTCGGAGGCGCGATTTATAGCTAAAATGTTACTCACAGTGACGTTTCTTTAAAATTCAGACAGTTGCTTAGTACGTTTTTTGTTAATGTATCAATTACTTTTTAACTGTTCACGGGTTTTAATTGTATTAGTTGAAAGGATCTAATAATTCTAAAAAGTGGAGAAATTAAAATATTCACATATAAAAGAATTTTTGAATTCTTACAAGTGTAGAAAAAATTTACGTGTTCAAGAAATAATTTATAGAAATATTTCACTGTCGGTCATGCGATTTTTCGGTCGCTGTCTCACCCACAATATATATATATATATCCAACATTTGTTTTCAAGTAAGTTACTTCAAGATTTTCTAAATATCAGCTCTCTCTATCTATTAAATTTTAATTTTTTTTAGTGATGTCTTCAATTTGAGGTAAATTTTAATTTAATTTATTTTAAAATTTTGAGAATTAATTATTAATTATTAATTATTATTGTTTTGTAAAAATATTTTTCTTTAAATAGTTATATTAACATTAACAATTTTTTGATTTTTTTAGAGCAAAATAAATTTCACTACTTTAGATCCTAATTATTAGGATTCTCGATGGTTTTCGATATTCATTTGCCTATTGGTTCTTTACTCTCCTTTTTCTTAGTATTCTCTACATGTATAATGTTGGTTTTCTAACTCGAGAGTAATTTTCTCTCGCTAGGGTATTAATTTGAGGTGGTAATTTATCACTATAATTTATCGAACACTTGGCGGAAAATTGAAAGAAAAATCATCACTTTTATTTATTTGTTTTATCCTTTTTTGTTCACTTGATTTTCACAAGAAAAATTCAATAGAACATGGTTATGCTCACAAACATAGCTTATTCAAAAGGGACAAGAACAGAAAAAATAAACGTCATGCATCGTTGGTATCTTGGATTGAAGTTAGCTTACAACAACTACTTGAAAGGATACTAACACAACTAAAATTCGTGAACAGTTAAAAAGTAACTGATACATTAACAAGAAACGTACTAAGAAAACTAAAAGTCTATGTCTGAATTTTAAAGAAAATGTTACTGCGAGTAACATTTTAGCCATAAAACGTGCCTCCGAGTAACGAATCATAAAACATATTTGACAGTAACGTTTTATGCTTCAAACGTTACCACCAATAACGTTTCTTTATTTAACGTCGTCAGCCCATATATTTTATGCGTCAGAATTTTTTTAATAAAATATAGCCTAAAACATTACTCAGGAATACGTTTATACTAGTTTTGTAAATTTTTAAAAAAACATATTATTTTGGTGAATTAATTTAAATAATGGCTTACTTTGGTCAAAAAATCTTAAATTTTCATGCAACATCCTAATCTCCCAAAAGTGAGTTAACCAATACAAATATGTATCGAGGCATAGCCTATATTGTTAATAGCAAAATAATATGAGAACTCCTCCTTCACATAAGAAGAACAAGAGCTTACAAAAATATGTTTATAACATCACTATTCTAACCATTATCCAAGCTTAAGTGTTTTTTATTTTGTCAAATTCTGAAAAATGGTATGTCCAATTTATCATTTTCAATAAGTTACCAATTTTTAAAAAAAAATTATCATTTTCAATGTAATTGTAGTATCATTAGGCAAGGAAACTATTTGGCCAGCTAATGTGCTATCATATTAGCCTCTTTATGACGGTGACCTTTAACAAATATTACTGAATCATCTTCTTCTTCACCACTCGTGGGATTACACTTGATATGTCAATGTTGTACTCTCCAATTGCCATGTAAGTTTCCATATTAATAATTAACATAGAGTTAGATTTTATTTTAACATAGCTGTAGTGATTCTGAAATGCGCCGACATAAGCCTAATAATATGACTTCAGTCTATAATATTGTAGATAGAAAATTGCATAACAGTCGGAACATGCTACTACCAGTTCTATTTTCCAATGAAAATGGCTCCTACTCCAACTTCACCAGGCTTTCCTTTAGAACATACATCAATATTTCACTTAAATTTATGGAGTTCAAGTTTTTCCCACTTGATTGTTTAAATCAGAAGATTTTGTTTCACCTTTTTCAATAATGCGTCAGATCTTATCTATCTACTTCCTATCAAAAGTTATACTAAAAAAAATATAGTATGGAACACTTTATAGCTGACATATTAATTACTTCAAACATGGCATTACACTTAGCCTTCAATAGTTTTCAACAAATCACAAAGGGAATGCATTGCATCATCACTTGTTGAATGCTCCTAGGCTTCATATGTCATCATTCTACATGTCGATGCCTCATGATGGTTCTGATTCTAATACCACAAGAATCAGAAAAGGATTTCATTCCTTAGTTGCTACCTCACTTTACCTAATAGGTGCTCTAAATCTCTCTTTATGAATTCTACAACACAACAAATAAAATGTCTCTTAATATTGAATTTAGTAGGATTTTTATCAATAGGAATCACACCACCATTCTCAAACCTCATTTGTGGAATTACACTAGATATGTTGTTGTTGTAGTAGTACTATCAGTAGGGAGTTTATTGGATAGAAGCCTCTTTATGAAAAACGAAATTTTGAATAGAAACTTCCCATACCATATTTTTTATTAGACAAAGTCTTATTAATCCCTATACTAAATTTTCTACTGGTCCACCACAAGTAAACTTCTCTGTATGTGTCATCATGTTTCTGCGCGCAAGATTTAGTTAAATTAGTTGTTGCAACTTAGTAAAGTTATAATTTAACAAAAAAACACAACATTAAAACATGGACGCCATGAATTTGAAGAAACTATAACTGGACCAATATAATAGACTTTCCTACCTTGGTTATATGGAATACAAATGAGCATTTGAAATACTTCTCTTATAAATCTTCACCTCTAAGTAGTTAAAGGATTCTTCTCCAACTTAACTTGTGACACGTGACTTGTATCTACAATTACATATAGCATATAGGAAAACGTTTAAATCAAAGAGTAAGAGGAAATTAAAGTGTGAAGAAGGAGAACTAAAACAGGAAAAAGAGATGAAAGAGTCGATTTTCTAAACATAAGTTTAGTGGAAGTAGCAAGAAACAGATCATAACCAATGATTTATACTACTGACCTTGTGCATTGAATTGGTATTGGAAAGGCTGCAATAATAGTACTTATTATGAGTCCAAATGATGGTAAGGCGTAGCCACGATTTACAATGGCAATGTATCAATTAAGTCTCTTCAGAGAACTACACATTAAGAAATGGGGTCGAAAATGGACCTCTCCTTGGTACCATTACTTATGGCTGTGGCTGTATTGCCACCTGCAGTGATGGCATTGAAAGAGGCCATGTTGTAGTCACCGAAAGGAGAAATGGTTGTTGATTCTCATGTTACTACGTCATTTCGTGATCAGAGATTAGATGTGAACCTTAACTGAATCGCCGGTGCTAAGCTGGAAAGAAGAATGTGAAGTTGTGACACACCATAAGAGGAGCAGAATGCAAAACTAAAAAGATGATGCATAACTTTTGGGATTGAGCGAAATGATATTTTTCCCTTGGTAGTTCCACACTTGAATGAGTCGAAAAAACTGACTCATCAGTTTATAGTATATAATAAATTAGACAAAAATGAAATCATAATGTAGAAAGAGGGAAATCTAAATCTTGAATAATGTGGAGCCAAAAGAATTGGAGAGAAAAATGATAGATTGTACTCACTTTGATGTCTAAATACCTCACACATATTAAAATGAAAATGCAATGCAAATCACGAAACACACAGAAAACATAGTGAACGCCATTATTTTCTCCCTCCAAGATTATTTTGATTGTCATTGAAATAATGTAGTGTAATTGTTGTTACATTTCAGCAACAATTTAAGTGTAGAACAACATCAAATCCAAGGTTAAATCAGACAAATTTGAACACTCCATAGAAGTCTACCAACTTCATAAACAAAAAATACTCCACAGATGCAATTCATTAACTGTACAAACATACCTGAGATAAACAGTGAAATTT
Source organism: Solanum tuberosum (assembly GCF_000226075.1). Taxonomy (NCBI): domain Eukaryota; kingdom Viridiplantae; phylum Streptophyta; class Magnoliopsida; order Solanales; family Solanaceae; genus Solanum; species Solanum tuberosum. The sequence continues at coordinate 259,644 of NW_006239251.1, read as the reverse complement.
TAATGGTACAGGACATATTCTCTAAGCAATGATATTTTAGTACACATCTCATGTATGTCATTATGATCTTTTCAACGTGGCTATCAATCAAGATTTTCCATAACACTCCTATACATGAATTAATTCGCAGATTAAAGAGACTCCAACTATTAAATATTGCCTATACAACAAAACAGAAGAACGAATAGAAAGGTGTACATGACACATCAATTTATAAGTAATTGAGAGTTGGGGAGGGGAAGTTTTGAAAATACAACGAGTCCGAAGTGTTTGAGTTCAAATAACTCATATGAATCCTAAGGCTATATACAATGTCATATTTTGATATTTCACTGTTTTAGCTAGAAAACAAGAATAGAGAATAGGGATCAATAAGATTGAGAAGATGATATTTTTCATATGTACATGGGATGTTTGGAGGATATTTGAGCCAAATTTGGCACTTAGGCCCCTTGGCCAATCTATCAGATTTCATAAAAGACTATTTTATATCCATTTGCTTTTTCTTTGGTAAAAAGCACTTACATATGTTTACACTGAATTTTGATTTGCCATAGGAGAATTGGCATGCCTAATGCACAACCCCTTTCCTCTTCAAATTCAAGTTATGAGGCAACTGGTACATGCCAGTATCCTTTTTTCGACTCCTGGAGACATAAGGAACACAATTACATTTAAAGGTTTTGTTAAATAATAGCACGCACAACATTGTTTTTATATGTGCTCAATTTCGATTTGTGTTTGAGGATAGATAAGAAGGGCTCATCTATATAACATAAATTTTGGTTTCACAAGCATATATTTATAATATAGCAGAGCAGATCAATTAGAAGGTACTGCTAACCTGAATCATAATAGAACATGGAGGTGGCATATGAAACACTGGACTTGTTCCAGAGAAATGGAAATGCACCTTCCGCCAAGAAGGGACGGCATGTGAAACATTGGTCCTGACATTTGTATTGTGGTTTCATGAGCATATTATTTATTATATTATTTATATGAGTAAAATACATTTATTTTCCTATTCCAGCACTCGTATCCGCACTCGAATCCTTTCTTTTCAATCATAAATTTATGTGTGATGAACAATCCGACCTCTAAATCTGCACCCAAATCAAATACTGGCATGAATGTGGGTGTGAAATCCGAACAACATAAAGTAGATGAATGTAGTCATTTCAATAATGATTGAGCACATTTATTGCAATTTAGCAATCACATTTATGATTTATTCATACAAGTGCAAATTTACCTTCCCTTCCACGACTCTAACATTACTCTTGAAGTTGTAGGATATTATCATCAATAGTTAAGCAACCCACTTTAGCAAACAAATTGATAGTAAGCACGAATACCCAGTTTGAGCACAAAAGAGACGAACAGGTTTAAAGAAGATGGATACCCAACCTGAGATTGAAAAAGAATTGGGTAAAAATTGTAAAAGAATCATATACTTAATACGGTGATATATACCTGCCAAGATGAAGAGAATTGAGAGTGTGGTATGAAATTAAGGAAACAGTGCGTCTATTGTTTGTTTGGAATGTTTGAGAAGAAGACCGATGATTCTAGAACGTAATATGTCGGTGTGAAATTACCAAAATAACCTTGGCCGTCCTCTTCTTCACATTCTGCATCTGCAAATAACGGAGAGCAGAAGCGAATCAAAATTTAAATTTGACGGAGTCAACATTTAGGTTCTTGCAACTGAATGCATCTCTTCTGAAATTAGGCGATCAAAATTCAACAACTTTTTGAAATTTTAGTGACTTTTCACATATAATATATACTTGAATTCAGTTTGAACCCATTGACTGTATGCTCCATACGCCATCGATGCAGAGAGCTACAAGTTTTTTCATGTTTGTTTGGAACGTTAAAGAAGAAGACTGATGATTCTAGAACCGTGATATGTCATATGAAATTACCAAAATAACCTTGGTCGTCCTCCTCTTCACCTTTCTATATAATACTAGATGAGTGTTGCCCGTGCTAAGCACGGGCCCAACGTTTAAAATGTTATCATAATTTTACTTCTATTTGATTTAGTATGAAATATATTTGAAATTGAACGCAGTGAAAAATATTTTTAAATAACCTTAATTTCAAAAAACACAATGTCCATCATTTAATAAACGAATCATATTTCTTAGTCTGCACAATAAAAGAATCCACATGGTATAATATATAAGCGAGAGACAGTATTATATTTCTTTCAAGTTTCAACAATTAGTTCAATATTAAGTTGGGCAAACATTCATAATTTAGTATCCTTGTGCAAAGTTTATCAATATATATATTATAAGAAGGTGATCGATTATTATTACATAGATATTAAATGCACGACAGAAAATCTACTTGTAAAGCACAGTTCGTTGTTATTCTTTAAAAAATAAATGAATAAAAAAGTACTATTTAAAACAATTTTCTATAATTAACTTTGATTTTCATGGCAAAAATATATATGTACTATATACATGTGGCCATATTTATCTTCTTTAACCCTACAATTAATTACCTCTTCTGGTGTTTTAATATCTTCCTCCAATTTACTCAAATCACAAATCCTTGGATCTCTAATTATCCAACATTTGCTATGCCAATGTTCGTTCATACTCTGAAACAACGGGAGGACGATTGGTAACAACAAAAAAATCACCATTCCAATTAAACTCAACAAACTTAGCAATAACTTCGAAATTGCAGGCTTTAAGCTAGTGATCACA
>NW_006239251.1:241123-254822 GCF_000226075.1 Solanum tuberosum | reverse complement strand
ATATAGAAGAATAGAAATATATGATACTAGGTAAGTTATCCGCGCAAAATTAATTTTGCTAAGCTTTTGAACAATCTTTCCAATAATCGACTGTAATAAGAAAAAAATAAGTAAATTTTAGTAGGTTTTAAGAACATTTCAACAGAAATTAAATGATTTGACATTATCACATATCTCAAGAATTTTTAAATATATAATGAATGGATTTAAAATATCTTGATATCTAATCATTCTTATCTTTTATATAATTTTATCATAATATATGTTTTGATGATATAATTGTCTTGTTAAAACTGAGTGATGTTTTTTATGCAGTGATTAAACATATTTTTTTTGTACATGAAAAATATAGAACTGATAATTTTATGGTTAGAATAACTCCTAGTTAAAAACAAATTATATAAAAAAATTCGATAATCAATATTAGTTATAAGTAAGTTAAGAACGTTAAAAATGTACACCACAACAACATAAATAATTTTTTAGAGATAATCTACTTGTCTGAGGTCAAACTTTCACCACATTTCGTTATTGTTACGTTGCTACTCTAACAAAATTTATAGAAGGAGAAAAATAAATTTGAAACAATAACAAAATAATATTGTTGACCCTTTTAGAAATTAATTCTTCATTAAATTGTTGCTCTGAAGGCCCTTTTAGATGCTTCATCAATGCAACTTTACGACTTTTTCAAAAATATGTATGTATAGTTGTTGCATTATGAAAGTACAAGTAGATCAAAATGTTGAATTCTAGACCATGTTAAAGAAATATTCTTGAACATTAAAAAATTTAAAATGAGTCTAACATAGATAACTCAAATGCTCAGCAATGACTTGCGACATAAAGGACAACAAATCTATGTTAATAGACATATCCTTTGTAGCTTAAGATATTACTTTTATTTAGAGCAGGTTTTGTTTCATATTCTTCAAATAAAGCTTGTTGAAAATAGTCATAACTCACACCAAAAATATTTAGTAGAGTTGAATGAGAAGGAAAGAAAGAAAAACATTAAAAGGACGAAAGCTTTGTCCAACTGAGATCATATATATACCAAACAAAAAACAATCAATACAATTTTAAGGAGACAACAAAACAGCAAGAAAAACATACATTAAAGGGAGTAAACTATTAGATATCCAATGATGATAACAAATCATTCTAACTAGAAAAGTTCTCATGTTTTAAAATAATATACCTCAGAAAATTGACAAACACTTCAATCAACTTTCAATCCTTAAAGTACTCATAATATCCAGTGATAAAATTTAGTAAAAATAGATAACAACATAACAACAACAAAAATATGTGCATGCAAAGTTATTAACTCTCAGAGGAATTTCTAAAGAACACAAAATCTCATCCTTGTATGTGAAGAAATAACATTGTTGATGATCATATTATAGATTTGTAAGGGTTTTTTTTATTGTACCTTCAACAATTTCAGTAGAGAAAACTTGCTTGAATACTCAATTAACGTTTGTTATTTAATATGTACTAACAAATACTTATAACAATAATATTGCAGAAACATAAACAACAAAATTTAAAGCATGTACTCAAAAATAATAATTAATAATATAAGCATAAATTAATGACTGTTAAAATATACCAGGATTTGTAACAATAGAATGAAAAAAATTGATCCCACTGAATGTACAGTGTTCCCTTAAGGAAATTATTCCCCCTAGTACCCGAGATTTAAAGGAATTGATCCTCTCAAGAAAGAACGATTTTATTCACCAGAGTACTGATACAAAAAAATTGTGTCAGTGAGTCATTCAACGGGAGCAAAGTACGCAATTATTTAATTGTCCAGAAGAAAAAGAAGAAGTTCAAAATTTTCTTTGTTTTAAAATGAGAGGAAATTCCTCTATTTATAGACAACAAAAGGTGATGTGAACAAATGCTTATTGTGTCGTATCCGAAAGGTCACAACCTTTCATAAAAGTCACAAATTTTCATAAAAGTCGCAACTCTTCATAAAAGTCACAACTTTTCATGAAAGGGGAAGGCTAGTTTTGAAAATAAAATAAATTAAAAGGGATTCCTGGTTTGTGGTGGTGTCACGTAGGCGGATCTAGGATTTTCTTTTATATATATATATATTTGATATATGATTATATGATTAAGAAAATGCATATTTAAGTTTTTTTCTTTTGTGAAAAAAAATTATATTTCAAAAATTTATGTCTAGATTTACTAGTTATTTTAAATTGTAGATTAGTTTCAATATGATAACTATTTCTTTAGAGTTCTAACCTTACCTTGTAAACAGGGGTGGATCTAAAGGGCGGTGAGAGTGTTCACCTGAACCCCCTCAACAAAAAATAATACTATAAAACATATAAGGTAATATTTTGTTTTATATATTACCTTATATATATATATATACTAGTTTCTGGGCATGCGTCTTGCGCGTATAACCCAATTTTATTGACCACAAATTTTTAATAAATCACATAAATATTAGTATTAAGAAACATGTTTGAGTTATAAATTTTATACTAAAGAAGAAGTGCAAATTCTTAAAGTGATATCTTAATCCTACTTGGCGAACTCTCTAAAAGGAAGAAACACTTCTCCAAAGAAATTTTTGGTTTTCTTACTTTGATTTCTAATTTCACATTTAATTATCAAAGTTATTGGATCATGTTTCTTTTGGTATAATGTACAATCTCTTCTTTACCTATTGATTTGACCAAAATAACCTTTTTAAATACCAACACTCAAGCAGAAAAGAGTAGAAAAATAGAAACATATGTTTATATTACCTCCCAATTACCAACTAAAAATACCTTTGTTGTAATTATGTTTTTAGTGTCATGTGTATTTTAATTTATTTTTTTGTTAAATTTGATTAAGACCTATAAAAGGAGAATTATAATGTGTAACTTTACCTAAGGCATATATATATTGAATATTTAATGTGCATCAATTAAATATTGAATAAGGTATATATGATTTGATAAAGAATATGATATGTTTAAATGGTTGGAAGCTGAAAGTGAAGAAAATAAATACATGAAACATATTAAACTTGTAAATAAAAAGTTCATAGTATTTGTACAGGTCTAAAGGTAGAAGAAAGGTCTTTCCAACTAAATTTAATAGACAATTAATTTTTATAAAAAATAAAATGATAAATATACTTTTAAAAAACATTTTAGTAATTCAACTTTTGACATAGACTCTTTCCACTTTTAATAGAATGATCTTGTTGACTTATATTACTAAAATCTAAACAAAATGAAGCTTAATTACTCCATTCTCATAATAATTTTTACATGATTTTAATTTGAGGAATAGTTTTTAGTATTAACAATTAAGGGTCGAAGTAATTCATAAAGAAACAACCAAAATGTCCAAAAGTAAAATTGTAATCATACCAACCATTTGAATTTTAACACTACGGAAAGCTACTGTAAATATAGAATGCTTATGTTTAAGAAAACTATTAGGCTTAATGCCGCATAAAATGTAAATGTAACTCTCATTTTTATTTGAAAATTAAATTTTTAAATCTCATATTGTATAAATTGTAGAAAAATAAAAATGAAACAAAAGGGATGAAAATGAACAATATATGTATGTGTTTGCAACACTATATTAGATAAACGACAAAGTAACACAACCAAAATCTTTCATTCAAAGTAATAATCTTTTGGCAATTTTTATTTAAATTGCTTGTATTTAAACAAAAGCATATTACATAAACTATTCAAGTATTATCAAACTCATCATGTATTAATAGAAGTTTTATCAATTAAGTAGCACTTAAAAGAATAATAACACAAAAACAAAGAAATAAATTCCATAACAATGCAAAATGATACAGAATTACATAAAATATGGGTTGCATAACAAATTTATTTTGGACAACCATACCTTAACTCCAAAATGGAAAAGAAAAACTTAAAATCATAAGCTAACATAAAAAAGATCTAAAGGAATATATAGGTCATGTCTTATACTTCTAAGCTTAACACTTGAACTATATTGTAAGAAAGCTTCTCTTTTAAATTTCATAATGAAGCTATCTGTTCTTTTCATCAGTTAGCTTTTTGACGACATGTATCTATATCACTATATAAGAAGATGAAAAGAGAACAATAGATGATAGAAAAGAAAAGAATATGATGATTTAGGGAGCAATTTACTGATATTTATGGTGATATTCAGCTGTCTTTTCACCTACCAAATTAATGGAGCACATTGAATCATGATACATAAATTTTATTTTGGTTTCAAAATTCAAAAGGTCACTGAATTGAAAGTCATTCATTATTAAGTGCAGTTGTTGGACTTCATATTCCACCATTATGTAATTAAAATATTAGTATCTAATAAATTAATTAATTTCATTTTGATTTAGTGGAGGGGCAAAATGGTAATCCAATTTTGAATATGGGAGCTTCCCACTTATAATAATATAAATAAATATAAATATATATAAAATATATGATATGATATATATTGATTTTGAATTCTCAAAACACAAGATTAAAGGTTGGCGTAGTGGTTAAGGGCATTCAAAACCCACCTTCAAGTTTCAAGTTTAAATCATAGGCACACTTTAGATTGAATAATGAGCTAAGTATAAATTTGATAATTAGATGCTATGATGAGTAAATGAGATAAACTAAAGAGTAAGAGTATGAATCTGGATGTTTTGGGGGAGTATAAATGGGTCTCTATCTAAAGTAGGATTGCAATTCTCAATAAGTAGGATTACAAGAGCATCTAAACCGTTGCAGTAAGTACAAAAGTTCATAGAGGGCATTCACAAGATTATTGAGATTATGGGTGTCATAATGGTTGAGAGTACAGATTTCACCGCTTATCAGTTGAAGAGAGTAGCTCAAATTTGCTACAAGCAATGGAAGGAGGAAAGCGTTGTTGATGAAGAGACCCATTGGACTGGGAAAAGTTCAAGGCTATTTTTCTATCGCTTGAGATGAGAGAGGTTAAGGTCCAAGAGTTCATAAATCTGAGACAGGGTAACATGACAATGAAGGAGTATTCTTTGAAGTATTCTCAATTCTCCAAATATGCTCCGACTATGGTGGCACGACTTTAGGTACCACATGAGTAAGTTTGTCTACGATATTTCTGAGATGATGGTGAAGGAGCGTAGGACTGCGATGTTGATTAAGGAGATCGTTATCTCAAGGTTAATGACCCATGCTCAACAAGGTTAATGACCCATGCTCAACAGATTGGGGAAGAAAAGCTCAAGGAGAGTGCTAGAGACTAAGAGAGCTCAGATATATAGTGTGAACTACTCTCATAAAAAATCAGGAGGTGGTAGTAGATATCAGTTTCGTCAAAAACACTCAAGTCCAGCCCCATCTTCTGCTAGTGCTCTAGGGCAGTGTTTCTGGTTGATGCACTTTCCCCACTTGTCAGAAGTGTGGTAAAAATGATCCTGGAAAGTATATGGCCGGTACTGGTGGGTGCTTTGAATGTGGTAAGACAGGTCACAGATTGAGGGATTGCCCATCGACTGTAGGCAAGGGCAAGGATGTTCATCAGCAGGCTCAGCCTAACACTTTAGCAAGTCACCTGACTCAATAGGGTACCCCATCTAGCACTGGTGGCAAACTGCATTGAGAACAAGTTTTATGCTCTTCAGACTCGACAAAATCAGGAGGGTTCCCCTGATATAGTCATTGATATGTTACGATTCTTGTTAGATTCAGGAGCCACAATACTTTTCAAGATGGGTTGAAAACTTGAAATGAATCAACCCAATTTCCTACACGACAACCATTTATTTTTTATTGATTTTCAACATATAAACCATACGACATTATAAAATGTACAGAACTGCATTTATGACCTTTGACATTTTAAATGGGTAGAGGACTACATTTGAGACTTTTGACATGCAACTCCATATGACAAGGGAGAGATAACCTACTAGGTAAAAAGGGCCACTTGCCTGCTGGAATTGAATATTGGGAGAATGGAGTTTACCATATCAAAAGAAATATCATGCGGGCATACATGAGTTGCAATACAACAAATCCTCAGTTTCTTCATTTCAACATAAAGGGACCTTTAGTATCTAAAAGAAATAATTAAAGCTGAATATTCTATGAATAACAACTAGAGGCAAATCCCCAAAATCTGAATTTTGAACTCATAATAGGCTCTGTTTGGGAACTTTAGGATCATGTCAAACTAAACTAATCGAGTTTAGTTGATGCATTTTCAAATGGAGGCAATCCCCAATCGGCTGGGCTGAAATCAAGTAAAGAATTCAAAACCTGATCAGCGACTTGATGATACCGACTATCCAACCTTGCATCTGGAACCATAACCACTGACCTGCATGCAGTAACATAAAACCCTAGTCAGTAGATGATAGCGCAATCAGAGCTTTATACAGTCCTATGACAACTATATATCTGTACCTTCACTTTTCTCATAAGAACATTAATGCAATGAACGGGGAATAAAAGAGACCAAAATGCAACCAAGTGATCTTCTATATCAATGACAATGAGAATCTTAATGCCACTTCAGGACTTACTTGGCATACGTGTTACATCTACCAGACGAAACCCTTGTCAACAAACAGAACTTTGGGGACTTTAGTAGCTAAAGCATGTTATTGGCGTTTAATCATGCCTCATAGGACCCAAAAAATGCAGAATTAATAGTAGCAAACAAATATGAGCAAGTTCAAAACTCATGAAAACTGCTAACATTCCAGACTTGAAGAAATTAAATTAAGGAAAAAACATAGCCTCATAGTACAAAGCAGGAAAACTATTAGAAAAACACAAGAAACCAGAGCAAACACCAAAAAGGGACCATGTTACAAGGACTGTAATGATCATTACTAGCAAGAAATTTGGGTCTGCATATGTAAGGACTCAAACAAGGACTATTGTCTATCCATTACAGGCAAAACTAGGTGTTTGTGTGGGTGTCATAGAGAATCCAGGGTCCTGGTGAAGTAGCAAACTGAGGCCAGTTGAGGATGGAATAATAGTAATATGTATCTTTTAGATTATTGAATGATCCCGAAGAAGATTACAAATCAAACAGAAAATTAGAACACTAGGAAGCACTTGCAGTGTGGATAGGTCCAAAGAGATTCTTGAAAGTCAAGACAAAAACCCCAAAATAGGAGGAAGGAAAAAGCAAGATCCTGAAGGAGTGCTCTGAATCCAAGAACCAGACCAACATCATATTGTTTTCTCAATTAATAGATGTTATCTTCAAAAGATTAACAACACCTACGAGTTAATCAACTACTTAGTGCCAAATTGTTGAGACATAAATCTAGATGAAATATAAAAGGCAAACTACAATTTACATGTTGGACCAATCAGTGTAACCTTTTGCACAGGATGTCAAGTACATAAGACTGTTGACTGAGAGCAAAATATTCATAGGAATAACTAAGACAAAAAACATACAGTGAAAAAAACAAAATTAAAGATATGCAGTTGAGCAAGCATTTACAGGAAAGTTCAAGGAGAGTTGGTATCTAAACTCCTTAAAATCATGGAAAGTAATCATGTAGTTCTCTCAAGTTATTCTACTAGAAGAAAATCAAAAAAGATATCACCCGACATTAAAATTTTGGGAGATAGACCTACATTCCAGCATTCTTGCCTGCAAGGACACCAGAGGGCGCATCTTCAAATACAAGAATCCTCTGTGGATCTACTGGTCCACCCTGTCCATATTAAACATAAAGAATATAGCTCATAGGCATCCATGATATTTCATAATTGACTACATATACTGACCATATTTCTACTTTTCCATTATCTGAAGGATCTCCATTCTAGTTTCACAAATTACACCTAACTTTCTCAGATTTGGTAACAAAATAGTGTCAACTCACATTTTTTTCCCTAAAGGCTTGTACATTCAGAAAAAGTAGTCTCTCACTGTACAATTTTGAGAACAGATTTTGCCTTTCTGCAGTAAAACATCCTAGAAATTTTAGATGTTATATATTCTCCGCTTCAAATCGAATGCCCACCTTCAAATTTTACTTTATCCCAAAATAGCGTCCTTCCTAAAAAGAGAACTTCTTAAACATACTTTACCATATAAAAATCACATGGTACCCAGTTTTTCTCTTTTAAATACACCGTCTATCCCAAAAAGTTTCCATGTTGAGTTTTGAATAATCAAAATACATATTTTTCAAACATAACTTCAGATAAACTTTTATATACATAAGGATAGGTGACAGTCCATGGAAGGAGGAAAAGACAAGTAATGCTCCCAGAAGAAGCTGGCAGCATCAAAGCTTGGGGTTGTTGAAATGATCAATGAAAGATTTCTTTTGGAATTTCCATCTGATATAGAAGTTGCCAGGGTTAAGGTTGGTGAATGGAGATGGAAGGGACAGAAAATTAATCTTGTGAACCGGACTTTGCTAACATCAATGTCCAGAAAATACAAGTTCCGGTGATTCGAGATGGGTTAGGCTTAACAGTTTTCCGACAACTCTGTGTGCCTTGATGCTGACGCGCACTTAATTAGGTTATATTGGGGAATGGAGCAAGGAAGGGGTATCATACTCTCTATGTCCCAATTTATATGACTCACTTTCCGTTTTAGTCGGTCCCAAAAAAGAATGGCAAATTTCTATATTCAGTAACAATTAAACTTTAAAATGCCGACTTTACCCTTAATGAAATGATTTATAGCCACACAAACATCTATTACTTATTTTAGACCACGAGTTTCAAAAGTCTTTATTTCTTTCTTAAGCTATGTATTAAGTCAAACTACATCACATAAATGTATATTTGTATATAGAACTTTTTTATACTTTTTTTGCTGCTATGTAACAATATCGTGCAGCACCTTGATTAGTTGAAGTTAAAGATGGCAAGACAACTGTAGAACAAGCATAGGAGGAGGGTTGGATTGATACGAGTAAGTCAGATTCATAAATTTAACTTCTGAGATGGCAAAACAATGCAACATCCTAACAAAAATCATTTTTACTTTTTCATTTGGAAGATGACTAATGTGTTTGATCACTGCATCACCATAAATAGCTCACAGAAAAAATTATTTTTCTAAGAAAGTAACATTATTTGAAGTTTGATATAAGAACCAAGCCAACAGAAACAGGCATATTTGAAAAGTCTAGTAGGTAAATTATCAATTAGACCATACTAAGGGAGGTCTATGTAATAGAAGACTAACCAAGAGAAGGATAAGTATCATAGCTGTGAGATCTCTCATTATATACACAATCTAGAGAAACAAAAATCAGAGAATTACCTCAAATCTGTTTGCAGCTGCAAGGAATATATCAGGTGATGGCTTCCCTTGTTTAACTTCTGGATCATCGCCACGAACGATATGATGCATTAGTGAAAAAAGTTCACTGTGTCTTTGAGTTTTCAAATCAAAGTGCCGCGTGTGAGTACTGAAAAATGCATTTATATTAGTTCACTTTTTGAATCTTACTTCTGAAACATTATCTTAGCATATGTTAATTCTTACACTTCTACTTTTTTTTTTATGACAAGGGAAATCCGCAGCCGCTACCCTTTGGGTGCGCACAGGGTAAAAACCCCGCTCCTATGCAATAGCTCGCAAATCACATAGGAGAGGTAACCCACACTAGGCAAGCCCGGTGTGACTAGCTCGACCCAGAAGGCAAACCCCTTGCTTTCGCTAGCAAGGAGTTTCAAACTTGAGACCTCCAACATGAAAGTCTCAAGCCCAAACCACTGGGCCACCCCGAAGGGTTTCTTACACTTCTACTTGCTATACTAATTATTCCACCAATGGTAAACTTTCCAGTGAACAAAACTAAAAGAAGATGACATACCCCGTAGCAACACAAATTGGTATCCCATTTTCATTAAGGTGATGAATCAGGCGGCTGGCCCCTATAACAGGACAAAAACTTAAAACAAGCAAAGAAGTTCATGTATCCAATTTTGCATTAAATGAAATTAAAAGACTGAAATGAACAATATGTGGAATTTATTTGTTGGATAGGATTCACATGTAAGGAGAATAAGTAATTAGATTTATGATCATGCTGTAATTCTTGCAAGAGATTGTCAAGTTGATAGGTAACCCATCTTGGATAAATATGTTTTCAAGTTCTGTGTCTCTAGTAATGTTAGTTTAGAACAGTTGTTTCTGAAGTAGAGTGGATATTAAGTATGAAGATTAGCATATACATTCTACATATTGACTATTGTTCATTTCAATCTTTATGCATAGTGACCTCTCAAATGGTGAAATTTTTGCAACGAGTTGAAAAGATGCAGAATACACATAATGAACAGTCAAACTAATCATTTACCAATGCAATGGTAGGAGCAAAAAGAAACCTCTGAAAATCATTTCTCATGTTCGCAGCAAAAGGTTTTCCAACTCTGAAGTGTATACCACAAGAGGGTAATGAAGGTGTTTTCCTTGATATCTAGGAAATTATATGTTCCAAGTCACTTAAAAATAAGCTGTTCTTTTCTCAAGTTTCAAGGTTTAAACTTTTTTTTTATCACAACTCTGTTGAGGCTAGCTTGCAGTACACCTTGACTAAAATTCCTCTGGTTCCTATTATCTCCCACTAGCACAGGTGCCGGATAATTCTACCGACCAAAACATAGACAAATTGGAAGTTTCAACTAGGGTTGCCTCCGATGAGATTTAAATATTAATTGATCAAGGTTGTTACTCTGGCTCTCAACAGCTAGGCCATCCCCAGGGACAGTTTCAAGGCTTTAATATGAAAAATATAGCATAAATGTTATGGAGGAACCTTTTATTATGCATCTAGAGAAGTAGAGATTACATGTCCCTGGTTATACTTTGGGGGAAGAAAGAAAACTGAGCTATTTCCATCAAGTAAAGAAAAGCCTCTCCAAAACTTTAAAAATTAAAACCAGTTAAAGTTATCCTCAATTGGTAGTTCTTCATAAAAATGCCGTATAAGCTAGGCCCTATTAGCAGGAAAAGATGGAGATAAAGAGTAAAGATTGAAACCCCATTAGCAGCTTGTGTATGTTCATGCAATATGGGTATCTCATCCTTAAGAACTGGTTACTTCCTCAGCAAAATTTGGATTGTTGAAGGATAAGATCTTGCTTCAACAGAGATTCATGAAAGCGTATCCACCACCTCCACCGCTCTTTTCTTTTTCATAAATAGGAAGTTTAGAATCCAACTTGAATATTGAAAGGATTACCAGATATAACAGAAAAAAGTTCACCTGTCCCTGCATGTCTATTTAAGACTATACAGAATTAAATTCAACTTCTACTGGATCAATTATACTTCCCCACAATTATACTTCCCCCATGCTTTTTGCACAAGTTATGGAGGTAAAAGTATACATGGGAGTTGAATGCTCCAATACGGAAAGTAATAGGTAAAAAGTAGTATGATTGATCACAGATTTGTTCTTGCCCTAAAATTCATCATACAACAAGAAAAAATGATATTGTGGAGAAACTGATGTCTTACTTCATAATTTTGAGGAAACAATAGCCTGACAAAGGGTTCAGTCCTATTTGGATGCCTATATGGGAGGTAAACTGCATAATTTATATATATGTATATTATTTTAACGTTACGATATCTATCCATGTATATAATATGAAAATCAGAACTCTCTTTTAAAGGGAAATCATATATAGTACGGTTACGTCTTCAATCAAGAAGGTTATATAGAAAGTGAAGAAATTGATTTGATATTTGATCAAGATCCACAAATTTTTGCCATGTAAGACAAATAGTCAATTCCATAAGTTTTACATCATGTGCAAATGTCTGCTCCTCTTATGAACAGAACTGAGAAAGGGTGAGAAAGCTGAAACTTGAGAAATGAATTTTAAAAAAAATATTCTGTCTCTTGTGCTTATCAAAATTGTACCTGGCATGAGGTCGCTTGTGGGGAACATTTTCTGCAACATTTCTTCTCTCTCTACAAGAAAATCTTCAGCTGTAAGTGAATCACTTATTCCTGTCTCTTCAACAAAGACCCTGGCAGCCTCTATTGCCTTCATCCCCATCATCTTTGCCTTGAGTGACCAATCAAAAGTCTTATTATACCTAGCAAGTATAATCTCCTGGACCTCCGTATAGAATTTCTCGGTGTCTGATACACAAAAGAAAAGGAACAAAGAAGCTACTCAACCAAGATTTGTCTTCAAGTATCATATATTCGACCACACAAAGATTCACTTGTTTCTTTCCGATAGAATATAACAAACGGGAAAGGCCTGGTAAATATCACTCTTCCCTTTGATCCCCTATGTTAACAATCTACCCTCACACCTTCTTCCCGTTACTTATTTGCTTCCATCCTTAGAAGCTCTTTTATTTTCTAAAACAGACTGCAGTGTCTTAATATATCAGGTGATGGGATAAGTACATATCAAATAATGTCTGCTGTGGTCAAACCACATAGGTATACACAAAGGGGCATAACAGATTTGGCTGTGTGAATTTGTTTTGTGGTTATTTAAGTTACATAACTTGGGTAGCAATAGAAAATCCAAATAACAAAACACCTAAAGTAAAAAACTAAAAGACGTCACAAAAAATTCAAATGGACCAGTCCATGCATCCTTTCCTAAACTTTAAGATCTCCTATAATAAATCAACATCGGTCTTACTGTTGCTTTGAGAGAACAAGGGAACTAGATCTTTTTTCTTTTTGGTTGATGAAGAGTGAACTAGATTAGGGAACACAACAAGCTGCCTTAGGTATAAGAGTTGATTGTAGTTTTGTACATCTCCAGAAAGAAGAATTCGTAAAAGATAACACAATGCACAGTGGAAGGAACTTTCTCACACTGTGCTATTGCTAACTTTTCCTTTACAGACGCACATCATTATAAGGTTTTAACTGACTATAAATCATAACCGCGTACAGGCAGTGAGTAATATATAATTTACAAAAAGAATGCAATTCTCTGCTATGGTGACATGCTTTAGAACCACCAATCCTACATAATTTATTGATTTTTAATTAGGGGAATATATAGTCAAAGAACTTATACTGTTTACAGAAAGAACGCAATTCTCTGCTATAGTGACATGTTTCAGAACCACCAAGTCTCTGTAATTTACTCTTAATTCCTCTTGATTAGGGAAAAAGATAATCAAAAGACTAAGAAATGCACTGTGTTTTCTTTGATATGTGAGAAATGTCTTAGTTCTTGAGTACCTTGTGCGCCAGATATGTGATGTTACATCAGAAAGATATAGACATACAGACGTGTACATGTGCTTGAGGAACACACTCATCATACCATCTCTACTGGAATGTGGAGTGGCATAGTCTATCTATAAAGAAAAGCATAACAGAATACATCAAAAGAGATGGTCTAATGGTCACAGCCCACAGGGACTCACTTAACGAGACCAGAATTATGCATTTGTTCACCTATCAACTATAATTGACAACTTTTGGCATCACTAGCAAAGGCAACTTCAAATTCCAAGTCGGATAATTCCTTCAAGCAGCAGCTCAGTTTTTTTCATTTTGGCACACTGCACGTGCCCAACCAACTTCCAAGAATGCTATTTCACTCTTCAAAATGATTTTCTAAAATTTTGAAAATGATTACTTCAGTGGCTGTCGCCTTTTCTAATATATGAGTTCCCCACCCTATCTTTACAAATCCTAAAGCTGACACTGCTTTCAAGGTATAACATCAAAAGTTAAAGTATTCTAACT